>NC_050533.1:2487141-2510387 GCF_002922805.2 Oryzias melastigma | reverse complement strand
CCACTTTTCCCCTTTTTTCAGTGTGGCAAGATGAAATGTCAACAAAACGGTTGTGGTTTTCTATTGTAAAATCGTTCTCAGTGGTCTTTTAATTATGGTTATGCAGTTTTGAGTTAAAATCAAAAGGCATGTGTTGTTTTTTTAGGACATATTTTCTGCAGAGGTTTAGGGGGGGACTGTTTGCACAGAAGTTAGCCTTTTGCTAATTTCCCAGCATTCCTTTGTTTACATTTTCTTCTGCTAGCAATAACACGTCACAAGCAAAAAAAAGAACTGTCAGCCGCACAGTTTTGAGCCAGTTGACAGCTCAGACTAAGAAAATGAAGATCTTAATGGATCTATTTGTCTTTAACTGGAGGATTTAAAATTGGAGCGGAGAAGGGAGACTTTGTTGCGTCACAAACCCGAGCCTTTTCAAACCCCAGGTTTTCGTCTGCTCCTGATTCAACAAGATTTGAATAAAGGAAAACATAGTAATGCGGTTTTATTCTTAAAATCTTTTATACATGCCTTCCATCACAACATGTTAAACACTCATTTCATGGGTTTTTAAATAAAACTTTTATTTTCTAGTATTGTAAGAAAATGTGAAAATGACCAAATTTCACACTTTGCCACCAAATGGCCACCAAGCCATAGGTCTTGTAGCCACCCCATAATAAGTTCAAAACTTACTTTGGAGATCCCTGAAACGTGTTTTCTAAGTGGATTTTTAAATATGTACCCCTTAAGGGATTTTGGCCCCATTCAATGGTTTCTCCCATTTTGATGTCATCAATATTGTATTTTTTAATATGTTGTGGAGGTGACATTTTTGCTCAAATCTGCTGCAAAAAAGAAGGATTATGAAAACTATCAATTCAGGACTGCTGCAGGAAATATTAATTTTATTAACAAGGTAAAACAATACAAATCCTACAAAAGAATGAATTAGTTTCTCCAACAGCCAAAGCAGGTTTCCTCCCAACCCAACGGTGATGCAGCAGCGTCTGCAGCTCCACCTCTTTCCCTGCTGATCGCAGTGACTCATTCTGGAGCTGTGACAGCATCAGCTGAGCGGGCGGAGGCCTAGGTGGATGGATGGAGTGACAGCCGTGGCAGCTCTCCCTCCATCTGGAAACGGTTAGAGCTGAGGTTCTTACAGAAGACGAGGATTCAGACGCCGCTGCGCTCGGGTCCACTGTGACCCGTTGGGGCCTAAAACACTGCACTTGTTTTATGTAAACTGTTTTCTGGAACAAAATCAGGATATTTTTCCCACGGTGAAAGTCCAGTTTTTGCTGCTGGATCCCATCCCATTACACTAAAAAAAAAAAAAAAATACCCATAGTGCTTCAGTCAGCGTTTGCCTTGTGCTCGTGTGTCATTCTGAGTCTGCAGGACACAGAGATGTCCTAAATTTAGGGAGATCTTTGTCCTCCCAGCTGTACAGGTCATGGAAACCTTCCTGCTGCGTGTTTGACTTGCATGTCGGCTCCATCTCGTCGTCTGGGTGGAGCTGCTGTTTGCCCTCCAGGCTCCGGTCCAAAACGTTCAGGCAGACCTGCTGTAGTCACAGGGTGGAGTCTGTGTGAGCGTGGAGCAAACATCAACTTCCTTCACTGCTTTCCTTTTAAAATGACCTGAAATATTACCTACTGGTGCAGCTATTTTAGGGGATTATTCAAAGAAGAGAAGGAATGTAAAGAAACATGGAACAATAAAGTTGTTTAAAAAAAGAAGAGTAGAATACGATGAATGAATGATGGGGGTTTTTTGGGGGAGTAAGCAATGTCTGCTCCAGTTTCTCTGGACAAATCCATCAGGAGAACTACAGTTCCTCATTCTTGTCAATAAAGTGTTTTGCAATAATTAAACCTTAAATTGAGGAGGTTTAGTGAGCAGATTTCTGCTTTCTGATTGGCTGAAAATGAAGGCAGAACAAGAGAGCAGAACCTCCAACCCAAAACGAAGAACGCCTGAAGCTACATGCAGTTCCCCACATAACCACCAGGGCGACATGTTCAGTCTGAATGTGTTCTATGTCAGTTTTGGGCCCAATCCGAATTCTTCCCTTCTCCCTACCCCAACATTTAGCCCTCCAAATGGAGAGTTATGGAAAAATAGTGTCTCCGAATTCAGACGTCACTTTCACTCGAAAGTCGCCGGTCAGCTAGAATTAGCGCTTAGTTTTCAGTGCTCAAATATACATAACAGTAACTTCAAAAAGGTCTCGCCAAAAGAAAAAGTCATCACTTTCAATTAAATTGGGACTTGGATTTAAAGGGATTCAGGAACCCAACAAGGGAATTGAACCCTCGTCCTCCCGCTTGTGGGGCAGAATTCTCTCCATAAGAAAACTAATATAAGAAAATGACTTTCATGTCAACACTTTTTTTCTACTCAGTCAGGTTATGGATTAAAGGTTGTCAGTGTTTTCAGGTCACCTGACTACAGAGTGTATTTCAGGTTGACCTTGTGGTCAAGGTCGAGCCCCGAGGCGGTGGAAACAGTGGGCGCTGTGTTGTTGGATGCAGGCGTTTCCCTGACAGGAAGTGGAACTTCAACAAGTCAGATGAATTCCCTTCAGTCAACCTCACAGGAGTTTACCTTCACACACACACCCCTCCTCCTTCAGTAGCGACCGCCGGCCGTCACCGCTGTAACCTGAAGCGTGGGGGGGCGTGGCCAATGAGTCAACACCCTCTTTTATTCATGAAGGCTCCTTTCTAGTGGACTTTTCCGCATAAGTGAAGCTCCGGCTTAGGTGTTTATGAGGCCTTCACGTTTCTCTGTGATGGTGGTTCATGATGTGTCTCCATGCTGCAGTTTTCCTTCAAGGAGGAAAATACGATTAAAAATGTACAAATTCTGAAGCACTAAAGTTTTTTTTTCATTATTTCTTCAATGTTACGTTTGGAATCTGTGGTTATATCAGAGAACCTCAGGAAATTTCCTCACGTTTAAAGCCTTCCAGGTCTGAGCTCACTGTGATCCACTTCAACCACACCCAGATCCCGTTACACAAACCAGATTCGCTCTGCTGCTCCGTCCTTTCCTGTGAGCCTTTCACCAGCTCCAAAAGCGACTCGTTCATCAGGCTGAGGAGCATCTGCTCACATCTGCTCAGCGGGAGATTCTGAAGATCCACTCCACGCTAAAATAATTTATTTCTACAAAGATCAAACAAAAAATAACCTGAAAAAAAGGCAGCACACTCTGTCACCTGGTCACCACTAAAATGGTTTTGTGTAGGTACAAACAATGAGGTATATAGCGCTAGAGATGGCATGTTAGCTAAGGGCTGCCATGAAATAGTCGACGACTAATTTAATAGTCGATTAGTCGTTACTTTATATTTTATGGAGTTAGAGTGTAGTGAAGATGAAAGTTATAATGGCAATATACTAGCTTTATGGACTATTTTGGCATTTATTAAGGTTTTTATTAAGGCTACTTTGGAGTTTGGCTATTATTTCCGCTACATGCTGGCTGCTTTGGGTAATTTTTAAGTTTTTCAGTTTTTAGGCAAATTTGGCATTTAACTAATATTTTAGCTACATGCTAGCTGTTTTAACTAACTTAGTCTTTTTTCAGTTTTTTAAGCTAATTTGGCATTTAACTAATATTTTAGCTGGCTATCAGTCTCAGGGATATGAACTATCTACTTCACCGTTTTTAGCTATCAATTTCAGCATCTTCAGCTATTATTATTGTTATTATATTATTGTTTTTCTGATGATCCGAGTTTTTACCTTTTTAAAATCATACCAAAACTAAGCATTTTGTGGTCGTTTTACTGTGTCTGCTAAGCCACGTCTCATTGTTTTTATACCATTCCAATATGGCGTATATATGGCGTATATATCTTTACGCATCTTGGACAAAAGTAAAAAGCCTGTGTGTCATCTCTAGCGATTAACCTTCAAATCCTCGGCGTCTAAACTAAAGTCATCCCTGTTTGACTCTCAACGTCGGGAGTCAAACCACCAAATGTTCGTGTCAATAAAGTTGGTTTGAATGCCCCTCGCTGTCTCTCTCTGCCGTCTCGCCAGGTTACGACTTCGCCGAGGTCCTGCGGTGGTTCGGCGAGCGAGTGGACCGGATCATCCTGCTGTTCGACGCCCACAAACTGGACATCTCCGACGAGTTCTCGGAGGCCATCCGGGCCCTGAAGGGTCAAGACGACAAGATCCGGGTGGTCCTCAACAAGGCTGACCAGGTGAGAACGCGGGAACCCCGAGGGTCACGCCAGGACCCAGTTCTGACCTGTGTCTCACCTGTGCTCAGGTGGACACCCAGCAGCTGATGCGGGTGTACGGCGCCCTCATGTGGTCGCTGGGGAAGGTGATCAACACTCCGGAGGTGGTGAGAGTTTATCTGGGCTCCTTCTGGGCCAAACCTCTGCAGAACACGGAGAACAGGTACGTACTCACAGAAACGTGCACGTTCGTTCATCCACTCATTCATTCATTCATTCATTCATCCCCCCACCCTCAGGCGGCTGTTCGAGGCCGAGTCCCAGGACCTTTTCCGGGACATCCAGAGTCTACCCAGGAATGCGGCTCTCCGTAAACTCAATGACCTCATTAAGAGAGCGCGGCTGGCCAAGGTGAGACAGGAAGTCAACATGTTGTCCTTTCAGCCGACTCCCAGACCCTCAGGAAAGCTGGGAATGCTCCGGAATGTCAGGCGGATCATCCAGAACAGAAATGTCTGTTCATCTGACATCCCGACGTCTCAAAGGGTTTCATAGAGACGCAGAAGGGTCACTTCACATCCAGAAGTTTTTTTTTTGTTTCACAAAAGTCTTACTTTAAGTCCAAAGTAAGTTTAAGTTGACGCTAATTTGGTATTGTTGACACGTTGTTTTTTTTGTTGTTGTTTTTTTGTCGTTTTAAATTATTTAAATACCATATAGTTATTTGGCTCACAAAGCACAAGAAGATGTTTTTGAGGCGGTATAGTTCTTCCTCAACCATAGAAGAAGAAGACATATACTAACTTATGTTTTGCGGCGGCACAGTACCAGCACTAGCATCTGAAGCATCCCGCCATCTTGGCGTCTTCCTCGCCGTCCTCAACATCTTCATCAAAGTAATTTTCACTCACATTTATTATTAGAGAATGGGTGTAATGTTTTCTATCCTCGTGCAGAATAATTTTGGAAAAAATTTGCCAAATTTGCAGCGCTGCTGTCACAGGAAGTAAAAAAAATCTTCAAAATAAAGTGTAGGTGAAGGTCACTATTTTCAAAGTAAAACAAGTGTGTTTTTGTAGTTGAAAAAAAAGAAACGGAAGTTCTATGTACTGACATAAGTTCTGACAAAGCAAATTAAATTCTTTTGATTCTGGTAACACTTCAACTGTAATTAACGTAGTTCCAGTGGATTCTGAAGCGGAGAAAAGCAGCCTCGGGCGGACAAATTCATCGGCGACTAATCGGGGAAAATCAACTATGACTAAACTGAAAACCCAATCAGCGACTAATTAACTAATCTGAAAAAACAATTGACAACTAATCAGAAAAACCGATCGGCGACCAATCGACTCATCCAAAAATCCAATTGGTGACTAATAGACTAATCGGGGGAAACCAATTGGCGACTTACTGGAGCAACAAATCGGCGACTAATCGGAATACCCAATTGGTGAGTAATCGACCAATTGGAAAACCAATTTGTGACTAATCAACTAATTGGAAAATCCAATTGGCGACTAATTGACTTATAGGAAAAAACAATTTGTTGCTAATCGACCAATCGAGGGAAACCAATCGGCGACTAATCGGGAAAATAAATCAGTGACAAATATACTATTTGGAAAAACCAATCAGTGACTAATCGACTAATTGCAAAACCAATTGACAACTAATCAACCAATCGGGGATACAAATCGGCGACTTATCGGAAAAAGCATCAGTTACTAATTGACTAATCTGGAAAATTCATTGGTGACTAATCGACTAATTGGAAAAACTAATCATGACTTATCGACTTCTAAAATAATCGTGACAGTCCTAGAGCAAAGAGCTTGTTGCATATTTTCTACGTCACAAATACGATCCTTTTCTAACTGATTCATTTGAACAAAGAAATACTCATAAATGTCATTTTAATCTTAATTTTCATTTTACATGTCCTCCTTCATCAGAAAATTTGCCTCAAAACATGTTAAAAACACGAAAAACACACTGTTTTAATGTAGTGTTTTAATGCAGCAGAATTGAGAAACGAGTTTGTGCCCAAAGAAGCAAATCTTAATCAGCAGTTTGGAGGAAAGGTTGCAGAGAAGAATCTGCTCCTAATGAGGTCACGGGAGAGGCTGAAGCTTCATGTGATGAACGAGCAGGGAGTTTGAGGGTGGAGTCGCTCCACATTGTGTAAATCTAAAGAAGGAGTTTGAATTCATCAACTGGTGAAGCGTTTTTCAGGAACTATAATGTCAGGGAGGAGAGGAATGTCCACGACTGCAGAGGACAAGCTGCTCTGATGCCTCATTTTCATGTGTTTTGCCTGTTTGATGGACAGGAACTTCTGAACGCAGCTCTGCTGGTGAAATGCTCCACAGATGGTCTGGAGCTCTTTGTTCATTCAGCACTTTGCTTTGTTCCTGATTTCAAAATTGAGACACCAAATAAAACAGGTTTCATTTCCTCTGCAGAACCGTTGAGTTTTGGATTTGCGTGAAATTGCGCAGATCCTCCGTCGGTTTCGTTTCGTCGTCTGATTCCACAATAGTCCAGAAAATAACCTTTCTAAGTGAGAGTTCTTGGTTTCTGCGGGTGCTGAGCTTTCGGGTCATCTTGCTGCACTCTTTCCTGAATGTCCAGACACTTTCTGCAGTTGTCCAGGATTGGAGAAACCTCCAGCCCTTCTGGATTCGTTCGTGAGAAGCCGCTCTGCTGCCCTCTGGCCTCACTGAGTCGGTGACCTCACCGCTTTTGTTTGCAGTCCCTCCCTTCCTTCCACTTCCCATCATACCTTTGCCTGGTATGCAGGAGTGAGGGGAGGGGGCTCCATTGCCCTCATTCTTCTCTGGCATCCCCCCTCAGCCTCGGGAGGCAGTGATGTCACCCGGAGCTCAGGTTGAGGTTCTGTTCCTGCAGGAGGAAGCCCAAAGTGGACGTTTATTCTGCTGGTTTTGCTTTATTTCTCATTTCAATCATTTTTATGTTGTAAACAGATCATGAAGAAGCTGTGTTGTTTCTGTTAGGAGAAACAAAGTGTCCCAACAGACTGATTTACGTCAGAGTCTCTCTCTGGATCCTTTTTTTAAAGAGTCAGTCCAATGAAATTGATGTTTTTAGGGGTGTAGGAGAAATCAATATTTAATTTGGAGATACTTGTATTGATTTAAAATGCTGACAAGACGTATTTGATTAACTAGAAAAGTTGCATTAGCTGTGATAATACTAGTGTGAATGTTTTTTGCGGAAAGTTGCAGAAGATAATGAAGCTTTTTGCTGAAAATTGTGACACAATTTACTTTAATTGCTGAAAGGGATTTATTGAAAATGTAAAAACTATTTGCTAAATGATAAATTTTGTTAAAGAACTACGAAAGAGCGCTCAAGTTGACCTAAATTCCTGAATCATTTATAGGGTGTTGCTTAAACATGACTCAAACTATAAATTATCCCCAAAAACCATAGTAGATGACAAATTAGCCAAGACAGCTAGCTCGCTGCTTAAATACTAGCTAAACTCCAAGAGTAAGAGTAAGTATTAGTAAGTAAGTTTTTTGGCAAGTTGAAACTCAATCACATTTTCAGTGATTTCAATATCGAAATGTTCAGCTACATCAGGACATTACTGCTTGTATTTTTTATATTCATAAACTTTATTGTTTTTGAAATATTGAGCTAAATATGCCCCACGAGAAGTAGATGAGAAAATCTTCACATTTTAAGCAGATTAGCAACAAGCCTTTAATGAGTTTTGTTTTAATCTTATTTTAAAAAAAATTTTGTTTGCCTAATATTTTAGCAAAATGCTAACGTTTTTGGCTAATTTGTTATCTACTGGGGTTTTTAGGCTAATATAGAGTTTGGCTACTATTTTAGCAACAGGCTAACGTTTTTGGCTAATTTATGTAGTTTATTGAGGACATTTAGTCTATTTTGGAGTTTAGGTGGCATTTAAGCAAAGTGCTAGCTTTTTTTTTTTTTGCTAAATTGGCATCTACTTAGATTTTTTTCATGCTAATTTTGAGTTTAGCTAATATTTTAGCAACATGCTAATGTTTTTGGCTAATTTGTTATCTACTAGGGCTGCACGGTGGCGCAGTGGTTAGCGCTCTCGCCTCACAGCGAGAAGGCCCCGGCTCGACTCCCGGCTGGGACCTTTCTGTGTGGAGTTTGCATGTTCTCCCCGTGCATGCGTGGGTTTTCACCGGGGACTCCGGCTTCCTCCCACCGTCCAAAAACATGCTTCATAGGTTAATTGGTGTCTCTAAATTGCCCCTAGGTGTGAATGTGAGAGTGAATGTGTGTGTGATTGAGGCCCTGAGACAGACTGGAGACCTGTCCAGGGTGTACCCCGCCTTCGCCCATCAGTAGCCGGGATAGGCTCCGGCACCCCGCGACCCCGAAAGGGACGAAGCGGTCAAGAAAATGGATGGATGGATGTTATCTACTGAGTTTTTAAGGAAAACTTTGAGTTTAGCTTCTACTTTGGCAAGCCTAACATTTTAACGTTTTTGACTAATTTAGTTAACTGACGAATTTTAGGCTATTTTGGAGTTTGGCTAGTATTTAAGTAATGTGTTAGCTTTTTTTTTTTTTTTTGCTTATACATCTACTAAGCTTTTTTATCATGCTAATTTGGAGTCTAGCTAATATTTTTAGCAACATGCTAATATTTTTGACTTTTTTATCTACTGGGATTTTAGGCTAAATTAGAGTTTAGCTTCTATTTTGGCAAGTCTAATTTAGTTTTCAGAGGAATTGACTATTTTGGAGTTTAGCTAGTATTTAGGCAATGAGCTAGCTTTTTGGCTAATTTGGTATCTACTAAGATTTTATGGGCTAATTTGAAGTTTAGCTCATATTTAAGCAACACCCTAAATATATTTGTAAAATTGACATGTATTAGGAATTTTCAAGCAATTTTACTACAATTTTTTTGTAAATTTAGGTCAACTTCAGCGCTCTTTCCTGGTTCTTTAACAAAATTTCCAGTCTTTTAGCAAATTTAACATTTTGCAAATAGCTTTTGCAGTTTTAGCAGATCCCTTCAGCAAGTAAAGTAAATTGAATCACTATTTTTTAGCAAAAAGCTTCAGCAACTTCAGCAAGTTTCCGCAAAAAGCATTCACACTAGCACTATCGCAGGCAATCCAACTTTTCTTGTAAATGTTTATTTTCTAGTGTCTCCTCACAGATGGCACAATACAAATATCTAAAATTTTGTTTTGGTGCAGAAAGTTACTTTACATTCATGAGGTATTACAAGATTTTTTTTTTTTTTATGGGTGTTTTCCAAGTCAGATAGTTATTTTTTCCAACACCACATAAACACAGCTTTTCTCTAAGTTTGCGTTTTTCTCTCATCAACCCATTATTGAAATTGGCTCTAAAATGAGAAAAAAAGGTCACCTTTTTAAACCAAAAACTCCAAAAAGTTCTGTTTAAATCAAAGTTAAATAATGTTTTCGTCCAGATTCCATGTTATTTCTTTCTCGTAAGATCAAAAACTCAAAATATCTGTTTGAATCAGGAGCAGATGAAAAAATGAAGTTTGAAAAAGTTTGCATTTGGGATGTAAAAACGACCTTCTCCGAGTTCTCAGTAACAGGAAGGCTTTAGCCCCGCCCACAACTCTGGTAAATTTCTGAATTAACTCATGTCGCTTGATTTCGACCCTCAGCTTCAGGTCAACATCTCCTCACAGCTCTTTGGACTTTAGGAACTGGTGTCAGCGCTCACTCTCACCTGTACTACCCTCCTCCAGGTGCACGCTTACATCATCAGCTACCTGAAGAAGGAGATGCCCACCCTCTTTGGACGGGAGAAGAAGAAGGAGGAGCTGATAATGAGGCTGCCAGAGATCTACACCATCCTGCAAAGAGAGCATCACATCAGCGCCGGAGACTTCCCCAACGTCAGCAAGATGCAGGTAAAGCAAACGCCATCCCGTCCACCAGAAGGCGTGATGGATGAGTGATTACGCCGCTTCAGAATCCACGTTTTTGCTCTGAGGAGCCAAAAATCCCTGAAAGACCCTCAAAAGAGGAGGCCCTGTTTCAAATCTAACCTTCCTGTGGTCAGACCAAAGCCCAGATGTGCCACTCAACTGATCAAGTCCTGATGGATTCAAAACACAAATGGAGGTATGCTTTCCTCCCGTCACGATTCAACAACAGACTCTAGAAAACCACAAAGAGTCGAGGCAGCACACACTTCCTGTTTTCAGGCTGCAAGGGGCTCATGGGAAACGCGCCATCAATAATCCCCGTTCAGGCGAGATTCTTTCAAAGGAGATGATCCCTGAGCTCAGATGCAGAGATGTTTGGACAGAGCGATCGGATCTGCAGCTGCTCTGCAGAGACGGGAGCATGTGAGCCTGAGAGCTGCCAGGCCTCATATCTGTGAGATTATTGTTGAAGTGTTTGTTTGAGCTTTCTCCTCCCCTGGTGAGATGTGTGCTCAGCTGACGGAGACACGATGTCCTGACAAAGACCTCTGGAGGTCAGACAGATTCAGAACTTTATTTTCATATGCATAAAAAACAGGAATTCTTTTGGATTACTAAATAAAAGGGAGTTTGTTTTATTCTCAGTTGCTCTGGGCTTTTGTATGGAAGCCCTTCAAAATAAAAGACAGAACAAACTATATCCTGTTTAGATAGCATTAGCTTGAATTATTAAATTCAAAATTGATTTTTATATTCTAAAAATATTCGTCTTGTAAACATAAATAATGTTTAAAAAATCAAATCAAACAAGTGCGTATGAGGTACTGTTTATAAACCTACGTAGGAGAATTATAACATCAACAGTTTTGATTATTTAGCCTGTTTTAGGAGGAAAAAAATCATATTTTCACCCTTTTAATTTGTTTATTTATAAATGTTACATTTACTAACTTAATATTAAGTGAGGAAGCTGAATATTTAATTTTAAGTAAATTAAATGTATTTTATAATCATTTATTTAGTTTACAAACTATATATTTAATTTTCTAAACTTAAACATTTAGTTTGCAAATTAAATATTTAGATCTGACCTAAATATTTATTTTCTAAATTAAAATAACTTTTTATCAAATATTTAGCTCCAAACTAAACATTTAGTAATTAAACTAAATGTTTAGTTTAGAAAATAAATATATAAAATAAATATTTAACTAAAATTAAATATTTAGCTTGCTAGCTAAATATTTAATTGGTAAATACAAATAAAACATGTTTTTTCTCCCCTAAAACAAGCTAAATAATCACAAATTTTAATGTTAAAATTTTACTACGTAGTTTTACAAACGTAAACACAGAGTATTTTAAGAAACAGAGTAATTTGTTTCCCATAAACACAATCAAATCCTGTTTCTGTAATTTTTGAGAAATTATGAGATTATTCTGGATTATGGAAACCAAATTTGATCCAGATTAGGATTAACCCCTTCATGCTGTTTGTACCGTCTAATCCAGAACTAAAATTTAATTAACATCAATGTAAAAAATAAAAATACTGAAGAATATCGATATATTGGATTTTCTTGCTTCATTGCGTGTTTGATCAGCGCCCCCTGGAGGAGCTGTGAGGTCGTGACGCTTCAATCAGGAATCTTCATTTACTGATATTTGGGAGTTTAAAATGTTTTTTTGCTTCATATCAGATCTGAGTTTTAAAAGCTCGTGCACTCTCACGTGCACTTGTCGTGCAGCTGCAGGCAGCAGGAGGTGAGACGTCCCGCTCCGCTGTAGGTCATGACAAACACAGAAAACATCTGCGCTTCCTGTGGTCTTTGGAAACCAGCAGCGATACGAGTCTCTGCTGAAAACGTTCAGCTGTTCAGACAAACGGGATCTTCAGCTGGACCAGATCCAGACTTTTGGAAAGGATTGTTGTTGATCAGATTGTTGGCAGCAGAAGAATGAACGTAATCTTGTGTTCCTGCAGGACATGCTGCAGCACTACGACTTCCACAAGTTCCCGTCGCTGAAGATGAAGCTCATCGAGTCCGTGGATAAGATGCTGGCCACCAAGATCGCCGTCTTGATGGCCATGATCCGGGAGGAGGAGTCTAAGCAGCCGGCGGCCATAGTGACGGGCGGCGCCTTCGAGGGCTCCCAGGACGGGCCGTTCGGTCAGGGCTACGGCGAGGGCATCAGCGCCGGAGCCGACGCCGAGGACTGGATCGTGAGCCGCGACAAGCACCGCTACGACGAGATCTTCTACACGCTGATGCCCATCAACGGCAAGATCACCGGCGTCAACGCCAAGAAGGAGATGATGAATTCCCGGCTGCCCAACACCGTTCTGGGGAAGATCTGGAAGCTGGCCGACTGCGACCAGGACGGCATGCTGGACGACGAGGAGTTCGCCCTCGCCCAGCACCTCATCAAGGTCAAACTGGAGGGCTACGAGCTGCCCGGCGAGCTGCCCGACCACCTGGTGCCGCCGGCCCACCGCAAAAACCCCGCCGCCAACACCATGTACAACCACACCGAGGACTAACGCGGCGCCAGGAGGTCGAAGGTCAGGAGCTTTTGATGGGACTCGTGTGGACGCCGCGTCTTAACTCCGCTTCATCCATCGTTTGCTTCTGTCTGAAATAAAATCCCTCTGATTTACGGTTTACTCGCTTCTTTAGAGAGCGGCGGCGGTTTGATGCCGTTCAATCCCCCAGAGGAACGACGAACCGTCAGATTCTCCTGGAAACGAAACGGAGCGATTAAGAACTTTTTCTTCTATTAAAATTTAAAAATTAACCAAAGAAATCCCAAACGCCAAATCTCAAAGCTGCAGTTTGCATTTGGATGCAAGATGGCGTTCCTGAGTCCATCAGAGCGTCCACCCTCACGTTGTAACCATCCGCAGACGGAGAGTCTGATGTTTTTGTGTCAGGGCTGCAGGAAAATCCTCATTTCTGTGAGTGGATCACTTTCTGAATGTATGCAAGACTCACAAATGCAGTTTTGTAAAATGATGTTTCATGAAAATCCACGTTTTTGCCTTAGAATGATTCTTTCCCTGCCAGCAGGTGGCGCTGCTGTACGGAGCTAAAGTAGGACCAATATTATTTGAAGCCCAAATAAAAAAAAAATGTTGCTCTTTGCCAAAAAAATGTAAAATGTCCCAAACTTTTTGCTAATCTAAAATACATTTCATTATTTTCAGCTCCAAACGTTCTGTTTTTTTGTTTCAAAACAAACAAAAAAAATTCAATTTTTAAAACTTTTTTTTTTTTTTTCACAAATCTGAAAATTTCAGTTTCAAAACTCTTGGTCCCCTTGGGGCGGGGCTAACACGAAAGACCAATCGCATTGCTTGTACGTAATAAAACTGACAATACAGTCATTTTCTGTCGATAATTATCATAATTCCCATAGTCAGTGAATGCACCAGGACTGAAGTTGCCATCCTCATCCATTTTTGATTGGTCCCTCGTGTTAGCTCCGCCCCAATGGGGCCAAAAGTTTTGAAACTGAAATTTTTAGATTTGAAAACTAGAAAAAAAAAGTTGAAAGTGCCAAAAAAAGTTCTGAAAATGGAAAAAAAAATTGAAATTTAAATTTTGACTTTTGAAACCTTAAAAAACAGAACATTTGAAGCTGAAAATAATTAAGTTTATTTTAGAAATGCAACAATTTTCAGGCATTTTACATTTTTTAGGCCAAACACCAGTTTTTTTTTTTTCAATTCTTTTTTTTGAGTTTCAAATAATAATGGCCTCAATTGAGCTCCATACTACTGTGCCTCAAACTCCCTCTGACTGTGACGTTTTCCGAAACAGAGTTAGAGTTTTATTGAATTGTCTGTTTATTAAAATAATCTAAAGTGTTTTCTGAGGATCATTTTGTTGTTGTTTTTTTCTTTCTTTATGATCAGGTCTGGGTAGCTGCAACTTCTAATTGATTCAATTCCTATTCATTTTTTTTTACAGAATTTACATTCTAAAACTAGTTTTTTCGTCTTTAAAAAAACATATTTCATAATTGGTGATTTCAGCTCCACAAATGTGGAACTTTTATATAAAACAATCAAATTCTACAGTAAAAATGAACAAAAAGAGCAGTTGTTTGTCTTATAATTGCAAAAAGTTGCTTTAAAATATTTAAACGAATCTATGTTTTAATCCCAGCCCTGATTGTGACTTTGTAATGTGTTTTTTAGAAGATACCGGTTTCTACTGAGGAGTTACTATCACCATGTTGTCCTTTTCCATAAAGGAGCATCTATTCCTCTGATCTAAAGTAAATGAAGCATAAATAGACTGTAATTAAGAATCACCTCTTTGTTGAATAAAGGAGGTCAAATTAAAGCATAAACTGGATCAGAGCAGGTGGTCCAAACCTTTTTGAGTCTTCATGAACAGTTTGAACTCTGAAACATCTGATTGAATAAATATGATGTGAAATAAGAGGGTTTCAGCTCAAATCAGAGGTCTGCAAACTCTAAAAAACGCCACTTCTTATTACTAAAACCGACAACTTTGAGGAAAAATACACTTTTTATTTATGTTTTGTGACCGTTGATCCATTTGTTTGTCAAATGTAATAAAAATATAACAGTGTTATATTTTTCCATATATAAAAGTCCTTAATTTCTTTCATTTTTGACGGCAGCGCACATAAAATCCTTTCAAAATAAAATACTTCCTGTGTCAAAAATGATTCTCCTGCTGCAACATATTTACTTAAATTTTAAAAAAATACAAGTCATATTAAACATACTGTTTTCAATCAGTATGACTCATTTTCTCCTTATATTATTAAATGTAACCATGACCATCTTGGTGATGAATATAATTTTAAAATGTAAATGCAATTACTTCAAGAACTTTGCTTCAGAACAGCAATCAGATGCCCATACTAGAAATAAACCACCTTAAAATTTAATACATTAAAATAAATTAAATTATTCATACTATAAACCTGTTATATATTTGAATTATTGGTATTTTTACTTCAAAGCCAAAGAAAAAGTTTGAAACATTCATGTTAATTTTGCAACCAGCTGTTGTATTTCCTTCAGAATCTCTTTGATTTCGCAAAACTTTATTTATTTTCACATTTAAAAAAAAAACAAATATAACTTTATGCGACTTTTTAAATCTTTAATAACTCAAAAACATGTTTTTCTGTCTGAAACAAAAATAAAAAGTAATAGAGTTGATGGGTTTGATGGTTGTTATTTGTTAGCACGCCCCCTTGTGGTCACCTGGATCATCGTCACGACTTTTTGGTGACCGGAGCGAGCTGGTTTCGTGCTGCCTTCACGTACACTCGGAAATATTTTCTCTGGAACCCGTTAAGTAAAAAAAAAACAGCTGTCAATCACAGGTAAAATGGGCTCAGATACGTTTATAGGTTTTATTTTTTTATAAATTGTTATTGAGTTTGGTAAATAACATTTTTGATATAATTATTTTGTGTTTTTTTCACTGTTTTGTCAATTTTATTGCATAAAAATGAGAAAAGTTATAGAAAAAAATATAAAATTCAAATTTCCCATTTGCTCTGAAAGCATCATTTTGCCGCAGCATCAGACACTCATCTGTCGGAACCGGAACCACGCGCTGTAATCCGCAGATTTCGGGCGTGTGCACAGTTTCTGGACCTCATGGACGCGCAGCAGCAGAGCCCCGTGGAGATGAAGGATGCTCCGCGGGATGCGGAGGATGCTGAGACCGCGGAGGCCGAAATGAGCGAGGCGGACCGGGAGAAGGAGCCCATGACGGGGACCGGTACCGGGACTGGAGGGGCGGACGCCGATGAGGAGGCTGCATCTGACGGGATGATGGAGACCGCGGCGGAAACGAACGGAACCGTGAAGCTGAAGGTCCTGGAGGAGGATGAGGAGCGGATGAAGTTCATGGGGCTGAACAAGGAGGAGCTCCTGAGGGTGGCTGGGAGTCCGGGGTGAGGATTCTGGACGTTCTGGATCTGGGTTAGATGTGAGAGGTTCTGAGGATGCAGGATCCTTCTGTCTGATCAGAACATCTTGTTCCTGAAGGTCCAGCTCTGATAGTCTGTTCCCTGCATCAGTATTGATGCATCCTCATTTCAAACTGTTCCATTTGTTATAAATCACACACCTGATCGAAACCAAAATGCCACCTTTTAAAGACAAACCTGAAAATATATTAATTTGGTTTTAAAAATGTAAAAATCCTTCCAGTTCAAAGATCCTCTATAGACAGGAGTCCCATCTCTTATATATATTTCTCTCTTTAAGCTTCTTCTGAGAAATAATGAAAATATTTTTGATCTTTAAAATGTTTTTTTGTGCTGAAAAAGTATAAATTTTCAATTTAATTTGGTTTCACTCAATTGAAAGTATCAATAACTCAGACAGAGACACCAATCACTCATTTCACTTCATTTTTTCCTATAATTTTTGTCCATTAAACCTTCATCTACTCTTTTTTAAAAGACCCACTCTGATTAAAACTGTGTTTTGAGGATCTTTCTGAAGCATTTTTCTGATGATGAAGGACACCTATAAAGAAAATTAAGCTCCAATTGTTTTGTTTGTTTATTGTTTAGCACAAATAAAATAGTTTTTAAATGCGTTTTTTAAATTAAAAATGTGGCAAAACATATATTAGTAGTTCACAAGTGACATCATTTGTCTGAAAACAGCATCAAAATCAAATCAATACCAGAAAATCTCAGAAATAAAACTTTAATCTTAGTTTTCTTTATATATGTCATCTATCATCAAAATAATAACACAAGAACAAGTTGAAAACACAAAAAAATCACAATTTGCATCAGTAGTTCTTTAAACTTCTTCTTTACATTCAGAAATTAAGGAATTTGTCTCTTGTTTGGCAGCTAAACATCTGCTGGATTTTTGGAGTCTATGTCTTGTAAAAACCCTCGTCTGCTTTTTAAAGATAATAAAAATAATAAAGATCTCGTCTTTTTATGAGATGTAGATACAGTTTTATAGAAGTATTTGCTTTTGGTTTCCTGGTGGACATTAGGAGAGGAAATCGGGTTCTACGTGAACTTCTCTGTTCTGATGAAGCAGATCTTCACGCTCATTTGCACTCATGTGTCTCTAAACGCTCCAGAATCTGGACGGAGGGTTTTTGGCCCGTCCTTCTGAACCGGACTAGAATGGAGCTTTGTTCCTGGACTCCTGTGTTACAGTTGGTTAATTAAAAACACAGAAATGTTCATAAAACTGAAGGCGTTTTTAGCATTATTCATTTTTTGCGGGGAAATATTTGTTGTTTTGTGCAACAGGAGAGATTTTATATTATTTTTAGAAAAATAACATAACATTTTTAAATGATCTTAAAATTACCAGCTTCTGTTGCAGGAATTTAGAAGATGTAATATGGGTTAGCCTCCTTACAATAAAAAGGTTTGAATGGATGGATGAGTTCACAGCTGTTTTCCTTTAGAAGATGCAGCAGATTCATCCGCTTGAATCAAAGATGTTCTACTAAAACAGAGGATTCACTCCTCTCAGAAAAATAACCAACAAAGGGGTCTCCGTCCTTCACATAATTAGAGGAACCTGCATTCATGACAGAGTTACGCATCTTTACTTAGATACAATCTTTGTTATAATGAAGGAACACTTTCTGAGTTTTAAAATGATGGAAAAACAAATTAAAAATTCAGATGACAAAAGCAAAATATCTACCCGGTAACAACCCAGCCAGCAAGGCTAACTCGGTCCATATGGTTTATAGGGGGGCAGAAAATGTGGACCCCGATTGGGTTTGTCTGCAGCTTCGGTGGTGGCCCATATTGGCTCAAGTGGGCACTCAGTGGGCTAGCTTGCTACACTAGCCAGCAGTCTGGTGGACAGTGTAGAGTACTAACGAGCTCTGCTGTACCAAGTTAGCGAGCTCCATTGCAGCATGCTAGCAAGCTCCAGTACAGCAACCTAGTGAGCTCTACTATAGCGAATTAGCGCGCTCTGCTGTAACAAGCTAGCAAGCTCCGCTGTAGCAAACTAACAAGTTCCGGTTTATCGAGCTAGCGAGCTTTGTTGTGAGCTAGCCACCTTGCTAGGAAGCTCCTCTGTAGCGAGCCTTAGAGCTCTGCTGTATCGAGTTAGCGAGTTCCGCTGTAACAAGCTAGCGAGCTCCACTGTAGTGAGTTAGCGAGCTCCGCTTTATCAAGCTAGCGAGGTCCTCTGTAACGAGCTAGCAAGCTCAGCTGTAACAAGCTAGCCAGCCCCACTGTAGCATTCTAGCAAGCTCCGCTGTAGAAAGCTAGCAAGTTCCGCTTTATTGAGCGCCTCTGGAACGAGCTAGCGAGCTCCGCTGTAGTGAGTTAGCGAGCTCCGCTTTATCAAGCTAGTGAGCTTCACTGTAACGAGCTAGCAAGTTCCACTGTAGCATTTTAGCAAGTTCCACTGTAGCGAGCTAGCAAGTTCCGCTTTATTGAGCTCCTCTGTAAAGAGCTAGCGAGCTCCGCTGTTACAAGGTAGCAGCTCCACTGTAGCATGCTAGCAAGGTCCGCTGTAACAAGCTAGCCAGCTCCACTGTAGCGAGTCCCATTGTAGTGAGTTTGCAAGCTCCGTTGTAGCATGCTAGCAAGATCCTCTGCAGCGAGGCGGCGAGCTCCGCAGTATCGAGCAACTGAACTTCCCACTGAGGGTCCACTTAAGCCAAGGTGGGCAAACACAGGTGGGCTCACGACAGAAACTGTGGACCAACCCATTTGGGGCCACATTTTCTGCCCACTTTTAAACCATTGGGCCCCACTAGGCCATACTGGCTGGGAAAAGTCACTTCCTGTTTTCCTCTCCTGCTTCCAGGTGGGTGAGGACCCGCTGGGCCCTCCTGTTGGTGTTCTGGATTGGCTGGTTGGGGATGCTGGTGGGGGCCGTCCTCATCATCCTCCAGGCTCCGGTTTGCAGAGAGCTGCCCCCCACCGACTGGTGGAACCAGGGTCCACTGCTCCAGATCAGGAATCTTCAAGACTTCAGTGAAACCAGGGACCTGAAAGGTGGGTCTCCAGCAGGTCGGGTTTGATTATTAAATAGAATGAAAAAACGGAATACAATAAAATGACATAAAATAAAAAAAAAATACAATAAAATAAATTGAAATAATTAAATTAAATTAAATTAAATTGTTAAACTGGCAGGAAACTGAAAAAATGAGAATAAATTTCACAATAAAAGCAGAAGTTTTGCTTATAAACAAATAAAATAATCATTTAAATCATTGAAAGGGTTGATATCTATCAAACAGGTGTTTTTCTCTGTTTTTTTTAGAACTTTATTGACAGAATTTAAGACTTCACATATTTATTGGGAACATGGCTAGAGACGGTTATCAGAGAAGATAAAGGAATTTAAAAATTCCAACAGAAATACAAAAATGTTGAGACAATCAAAACAGAAAATTGGGTGAAATGCAAAATGCCAGAAAAACGTATAAGAAATATTTTCAAAATAAATCAGGAAATGATGCTAACTACCAACCCAAAGAACATTCTTTCTTGACATTGTACCACCTGAATAATGAAAACAGTGAAGTTCATTATTATTCTTTTCTGTCTTGTCAGGTTTGGAGCAGAAGGTCAGCAGCTTGTCAGAGCTGAAGCTCAAAGGTCTGGTGATCGGTCCGATCCACGCCGCTCCGGCCGACGATCCCATGAACCTCCAGTTTGAGGAGATCTCTCCGGAGTTCGGAAGCCTGGAGCAGTTTAAAAGGCTCCTCCAGACGGCTCATAAAAAAGGTGAGACGCAGACTTCTGATAAAAGTCTCCTCAAAGGTCGGACCGTAAAAACTTCCACAGAAACACACAGAAAGAGATGCTTAAAGCGAAAGATCACGATTTTGATCTTTAGAAATGATTGGACCAATCCTGTCACATATTCTCATCACAAGAAGATCTGTTTGATATTTTTCTTTTCTGTGCAGGAATTTTTGTGGTTTTGGATTTGACTCCCAACTACCGTGGATCTTCTGGACCCTGGTTCTCCAGCGCCAGTGTGACTAATGTGGCAGAAAGACTGAAGGTGAGACATGTCGGCCGCTGGGAGAAAAGGAAATGCAGAGACTCCTGATGTAAGGAAAGGAGTTCTGAATAATTGTATTCTTGAATCATTACTAAAGAGACTCTGTTTGCTACCTCAGTCCGCGCTCGTGTTCTGGCTCAGTGAAGGAGTGGACGGCATCCAGCTGTCGGGGGTGGAGCAGGTGACCCGTATGGTTCCGTCCCTCTGGACCGACATCCGGGCCATCATCCAGAACGGGACCGACAAGTATCCCAACAAGAGGTCAGAGGCTCACCGGATGGATGGATGGATGGAGACAGATACAAATCAAAAGAAACTTTATTCATCAAGCACTTTTTGTTCATTTTTGTGATCTGTTTTCAATCACCAGAGTCCTGATCGGAGTGACGGACAGCTCCTCCGCTGACACCGTGTCAGACGTCCTCTCCTCCACCGGCGTCGACCTGCTGCTCTCCGGCGTCCTCTCTGCCTCCAACCAGACTGAGCGCGCTCACAACGTCCAGATGCTGTATTCCAATCACAGTCAGACCAAGCTGGCCTGGAGCCTGGAGGCCCCCCAGGACCTGAACCACGATCTGGTCCGAGTGAACCAGCTGCTGCTGATGACGCTCCCCGGAACGCCGGTGTTCATCGGCGGGGAGGAGATCGGGCTGAAGGACAAGGTGATGGGAGCAAAGATGTTTATTTGTGACTTTAAAACTTTGTTTATGCTTCTTTATTAACACTGATCTTCTCTGTTTCAGGGTACAAAGATGGTCTGGGACTCTGAGAAGGAGCTGAATGACTCTCTGCAGGTAAACAACATGATGCGGATCCTTGTGTTTTTCAGGATTCTCAAGAAGAGGTGTTGTCTCTGGGTTTTTACTCTCGCTGTGTCCTTTTCCGCCAGCAGGGGGAGCCAACTGAGCGCACTTTTTTCCGCTCCATCAGTGAGCTGCGCGGGAAAGAGCGCTCCCTGCTGTTCGGAGACTTCTTCCTCCTCTTCCACTCCTACTCCTCCCTGGCGTACCTGCGCGTCTGGGATCAGAACGACCGCTTCCTGGCTGCTTTCAACTGGGCGGCGGAGGAGGTGGAGCTCCACCTGAGCGGGGCGGGGCTTCCGCGCCACGCTGTGGTCATCCTGAGCACCAACAGCAGCGCCCTGCCGGAAGACGGCAGCGTGGACCTGCAGAAGCTGCGGCTGGGGCCCGGACAGGCCGCCCTCGTCAGGTTCCCCTATGCGGGATGACCGTCCCATCATGAGGACCGTTCACCGGAAAGTCTCACAGAGGCATGAAGATGTACACCTAACATAAGGAAGAAAGAAAGATGACACAATCCTGCTGCCTCCAAAACAAACCATTCCATAGATTCCTGATACAGGAATTTCACATTTATCAGAAAATCTTTTAGATCTGCGCTCTTTTTCCTCATTTGGAATCTAAACAGTCTTTTTCTGGACCAGCTCTGTAACTGAAAAAACAAAAACTTCCAATTGATGCCATTTCTACCAAGATATGGGAATTTGACAGCAGCAGGAAACACTCAAACAACCCATTTTCAGCTTAATCTCCTTTAGGTTTCAGCTGCTCCCTTTAGGGGTCGCCTCAGCCAATCATCCTCCTCCATCCTTTTTATGCATCCAGACGGACTTGGGACATGAAAACACTGGATTGTACCCCCTTATTGTTGCAGAATTCTCTAGTTAATGAAGATTAAAAATTGTCAACTTCCATGTGAGTGAACAAAAAAGTATATGTGTGATGTGATCACTGTTTGTGTCAAAAATAAAAAATAAAAGATGTCAAGCATAACTTAAGAAAAATGTCTTCTTGTCTACTTTTTATGTCATGTAGAGCAAAAAAATGTTTTTAGAGTAATAATTTATATTTATGAAACAAAAAACATCGATTTTTACGTAGAATAAGATATTTAATTGTAAAATAAAACACATCATTTGGCAATTTTATGGAAACGCACTTCATTAAAGTCACCGCTAGATGGCAGCATTGCGCCGGAGCGTTCTTTGAAACTCAAGAAGAAGAAGCGTATCTCCTCTTCCTTTCGGAGGCATGTGTTCCGTCTTATCTATCCTTTACTTGGGTTGATTTTTTTTTTGTGTTCTATTTCGCTTCCGATTCTGGAAGATGGACTTCGAGACGGGCAGGTCGGAGGTTCTTCAACTTCTGAGCAGACTAAGTCCGTCAGAGCTGCCGAAGCTCCTGGACTGGATGAAAAGCTCAGGTGAACGCACGTGCACGATGTTTTTCTTCATGAACTTTATTGAACAGCTTACACAATTACAAATCACATCAGTAAGTAGCTCGTAGAAAGCATTATTTGTTATTTTTCAGAAAGGAGAATCAAGTACAGTATATAAAAATAATGGGATCAAATAATAATTGCAATTGAAAAATAAAAATAATTTTAGGAAAAAAAAAATAAACGTATTTACTAAAAAATAAAATAAAATCTCAAAATAGGGAAATATGCATCAAAAATTGTTGAAATGTTCTATACATTGGATGTATTATTTTTAAGATGTTAGGAGTTTTTCTTATATATCGTGTGTTAAACGCACGATGAGTACGTGACCACGTTGATGTGATGTCATCGTACGCTAGTCGGTTGTGTCTCGGAGACATTAAAATATTAACTTTTACATTCAATAACTTCTTAAGTGTCACTTATCAATGTTTTTTGGTTTAGATTTCAACATGCATTTGAAAAACGCCGCGGTCACGTGACCATACAGTTCTGTTTTTGAATAAATCTTTATTGACAATTCAATAATGAGACAAAATTTGGAGGCATTTGATTCATAAAACTGTTTAAATTATAAGAGCTTTTACAGACATTTTAAAGACAAATAAAAAAAAAACATGTTCTAGACTGTACTATTAAAAAAATGCCCAAAATGATATAGATCATTAATTAAATTATGGTTCTGCTAGTTAGAAATAATGCATTTAGAATATTTTAAATATGATTTTTTTTTTCATTTATTTTTTTTTTCTTTAAAGACAAAATATGTTTTCAAGTTTTAAGTTATTTCTTTAAGACACATTTAACTCTCCTTTTCATTGAACTACCAATGACTGTATGTGAGAATTGGACTGTGTGAC
>NC_050533.1:2484323-2487066 GCF_002922805.2 Oryzias melastigma | reverse complement strand
ATTCTACTTGTAAGAAAAAGACATTCTTAACTCTGCTACCTTTTTAAACACATCCTTGATTATCCTTATTTTTTTCAGGATACTTTTTTTCTGTATTTTAAGTTATTAAACTGGCCAATCAGATTCCTCAATAAAAGTAGGTGGTGCCTGCTGGCCCTTCGTTTTTAGTGGGAGGGTTCTGTTGACCAATCACGGCTTACTGATGACGTCTGGCTCCAACATGGCAGCCTAAAAAAAAGTCGACTCCACTTACTTTATTTGGTTGGAGCTGGATTTAACCCATTTTTATGGATGATGTCACACTTGCTCAGTCGCATCTGAGAAAAACAAGACATTTCATCCTGAAGAAGAAACACAAAAAGGCCACATAGAGTCCTGTTCCTGGATCTTTAAAACAAATGCATTTCTTCTTCTGTGAGCTTTCATTCTCAGTCAATAACTGCTATTTTCCCACGCTGGACTCATGGATGGACAGTTGTGAAGCTCGGTTTGAGCTGACGAGGAAAAAGTCGTTAATTTCAGACACTTTAATGTCTTTAAATGACTATAATTTGGGGGCCTTTCCAACGAAAAGACTCGACCAACATTATCACCTGATCGTCTTTAAGTGTTTGAACTGTCTGTTGTGAAGATTTACACCCAGGAGGACACCTGTGACTTTTGAAGAAACCTGATTCCTGTTTCTATTGTTTTCAAATCGGCTTTAAAGGAGGAAGTAAAATAACAGTTTCATTATTTCAGGGCCAAGAAAAGAGAAATGTTTTTCCAATCCTAAGTGAAAAAGAGAAAAATCAGTTTCATTTCTTTTTCTTCAGAATAAAAAAGGAAAAGAATGGTTTAAACCACATCAAATCTGTTACAGTTTCGTCTTTTTTTTTTTTTTTGGGTGATCCTCATAAAAGCGATGTTGCGATTTGTGAGGCAACCATGAAGATCTGCTGATGTTCTCCTGTTTGTCCTCAGATGACCTGGATCACCTGGTGGACGACAACAACAAGGTGATCCTGCTGAGCATCGCAGACGACCTGAGGGCACAGCTGCCTCTGGACGCCATGCTGCCCTCAGAGACCGCCGCCCATCTCAAGGTACTGAGTAATGTAATCAGATTACTACGCAGATCTGGATGTAGTTTATAAAGTAAGGTGTGATGTCTCAGATGCAGCAGCGTGCATGCCCCACCGTGCACGTGGACAGCTTCCTGTACTCTGACGAGCAGGTGGACTCTCTGTGTGAGGAGGGGGCCATGAGCAGAAACTACTGCCTCCGATGCGGATCCACCCAGACCGCTCCTCTAGGTGGGCCTCCGATGATTTCAGAGATGTTTGTTTGTTGTCAGACGTGGTCACCGTCATCCTCTTTTGTTCCTGCAGCCTTCATCTCTCACTCGTTCTCAGCGACAGAGCTAAAGTTCCTGTTCCAGAACGTTCTTCCAGACCTGAGTGGCCAGACGCTGGTGGACGTCGGCTCCAGGTTGGGGGCGGTGCTATACGGGGTCAGAGATTCCCTCTCACTCGTTCAGAGTTCTGTTGAGGTTCTGATATGTTGCCCACCCGGTTCAGTGTGTTGTTGTTGTGTGTTTGTACGCAGGGTTACGTGTACAGCTCAGCCTCCAGGCTGGTTGGTGTGGAGCTCAGTGAGGACTTTGTCAGGATGCAGAACGAAATGCTGCAGAAGTACAAGATGACGGACAGAGTCCAGGTTTGTCTCAGAACTCCACAGATGAAAAGTAAAAATATTTATAAACACACTGATTCCAGTATCCAAGTGTTTCATTTCTTTACAAAGAATGCATCTAACCAAATTTTTTTCCCAAATGAAGGAATTTTCTCAATTTTTTTTCATTCATTCCCAGTTAGCTAGTCGTAGTTAGGATGTCTCGTCTGTAAGGGCCGCAACGATTGGTGGATTAGCCACGGCTATACTGACTATTAAAATAGTCAATAACTAATTTAATAGTCAATTAGTCTTTATATATATATATATATATATATATATATATATATATATATCCAGTCAGTGGTGATGTCACTGGAAGTTCTAAAAAGACTTGGTTAAGTCCAAGTCATCTTTATAAAAGGAACAACTGGTTTCTCATAATGTCTGAATTGAAGGACAAATTCATCTTCAGACATCAATCGTTTTGGAAAAAAAATAATTTAAGTTTAAATGCAAGTGTAATTAAAACAGAAAGAAATGAGAATTAAAGTTTAGTGACCAACACAGACACATTTAAGCTAAAGTAAAGCCATTTATTCACCCAGAAACAAAGAAAACATTTTTGTTTTCAAGTTACTTTTTTGACTAAAACAAAAGAATAAAACTTCAACACTTTTTTGTGTTGTTACAATTGAGCATAAACATGAATTTCATGTTAGTCTTTTTTGTGTAATAAAAATAAAAAATAAAAAAAATGAGTATGTTGTGAAAATTACAGTCGCTCTGGCACAAACATTTAATAAAATATATTTTTTAAATCACTGTTTAGAAAGTATATATTATTGTTCTTATTTATTTATTTTTTTACGTTACATAAAATTGCATATTAACAACTACCTGGGCAAATTTTCTACAAATTTTTGTTGAAAATTATTACTAAAAACCGTCACACCTTTAGAAAAAAGATCTTAATCCTCCAGCTTTTCCTGTCTCAATTATTCAAAAAAATGCACATAAAATCATAGAGAACTGTTCATTAATACAGACTATAGCAGTGGGATTAAACCGAACAGGATAAACCTTTATT
>NC_050533.1:2459891-2484246 GCF_002922805.2 Oryzias melastigma | reverse complement strand
TTATGACCTGATTGCTTGAAATAAACCATTTCATTCATTCATTCATTCAACTTCTTAACATAATTGTAGCATTACCTGCGAATATTCTAGTGTGAATTCTGATAGCTGAATTTGGCTGCAGAAGTTGATAGCTGAAAATGCCAAGAATACCCCATTGGGCTTTATGCACGACCTACTTCTGCATTCAGCCCTCGACTGCTCAGTCATTTCCGGACGGAAATATGTCACACAGCTCTATGCATAGAGTCCTAAATGCCAAATTAGCTTAAAAAACTTAAGAAAAGCCTAAATTAGCCAAAGCAGCTAGCGTGTAAATATTAGCTTAACTCCAAAACAGCCTAAAAGATCTAAATGCCAAAATAGTCCGAAGAGCTAGCAGAACGCCCATTTTTAAAACTTTAGGACCATAACTTTTTAACATAATAATGAATAATAAAAAGGCAAAATTATACAATTTAGAAATAAGATCACCATTAACAACAATAAAATATAATGATCTGGAGGGCCGGATAGAATTACCAGGAGGGCCGGATCCGGCCCTCCTGGTAATTCTATCCGGCCCTCCTGGTAATTCTATCCGGCCCCCAGGATAGAAGTAGCTTGGCTCAAAAAGGTTGAAAAAACACTGGTATAAGTGTTCACTACAACCGCAGCATAACCGTAGAAAAAAATCTACACCTACATTCCATGACGTAGATATTTTGTGCCCCGTACACGTCTGACCATTTTTCACCCACAGACGTCCCGTATCCACCTGAAAGGACGGTCATGACTTTATCTGTCAGAACTGATTTCAAGAATTCTGGTTCATTCAATCGAGGACTTTTAAAAACTTCACTGCCTCTTCTCCAGGTTCTCCACACTGATGTTTGCACACAAGATGTTCTGCTGCAGAACGCAGACGTGCTGATCATGAACAACGTGTTTGAATACTTCATGGAGCCCAGCGAGCAAGTCAGGTAGAAACAGAGTTTCAGGAAGGAACCAAGTCTGACAGCTGCTCGTTCTTCACCAAGAGGGTTCTTTGATTTCAGAGCGTGGAACTTCATCATGCAGAACTTCAGGAGGACAGGATGTCTGCTGGTTACTGTCCCCAGTCTGCAGGAGAGTCTGGACGCTCTCCAGGTGAAGAACAGCATCCACACCTGAATCATGCCATCATGACGTCGTGTTCAAGATTTCTTTTCTCCTCTACAGATTCAGTTGCCGCCGGGATGGCTGGAGGAGCTCCCTGTAGATCACAACGTGTACCTGGGAAAAGATTCAGACCCTGAAAGCCTCGCACTGATCCACCTGTACAGAGTCATGTGACCGGGGACAGACACACCTGAGAGACACCTGTGAAAGTAACACGTGGAGGGTCATGTGATCGAGGACGCTTATACCTCAGACACACCTGTACAGGGTCATGTGATTGAGGACAGTTATACCTCAGACACACCTGTACAGGGTCATGTGATCAAGGACATTTATACCTCAGACACACCTGTACAGGGTCATGTGATTGAGGACATTTATACCTCAGACGCACCTGTACAGGGTCATGTGATCGAGGACGCTTATACCTCAGACACACCTGTACAGGGTCATGTGATCGAGGACATTTATACCTCAGACACACCTGTACAGGGTCATGTGATCGAAGACATTTATACCTCAGACGCACCTGTACAGGGTCATGTGATCGAGGACGTTTATACCTCAGACACACCTGTACAGGGTCATGTGACACATGACAATCACACCTGTGTGACGTCAAGTGACCAAGGACGATTGCACCTATTTCAGGTCATGTGACTGTGGAGGGTCACCCCTCAGACACACCTGTACCATCCACCGAGGACAAGTAACACATGTGCAGGGTCATGTGACTGAGGAACGGCACACCTGTGGAATGTGGTTACCTGTAGACAGACGCTCAGATAATATAAACTGCTTTTATTACTCAATTAAGATCACCAGTATTATTTTTTACACTCTTTTGTTTTGCCTCTTCACCTGATCTGAAATTCAGTCAAGTCTGATTTATTTGTTAATATGTGAATGTACCTGATAAATAAAGCATATTATTGTTGGTATACCAGACATATGTCAGCTCAACTTCTTTGCAGTAAAATAAATAAATAAATAATAATACTTGAAAATTTGTTTTTGTACAGTTTTGGGTTGATTGTGGAATTATTGTGTGAAATAATCAAAGAAATGCTGGTAAAAAAACAAAAGTTTAGAGTTTTACTAAAAAGATGGGTCATTGTCATATAAAACAGTTTTAAATGTAAATTAATAAAGGAAATTATAAAGTAAAAAAAAATGAGGCCACAGACTGCTAAAGGTTAACCCTTTAAAGCTCAATAGTACGTCAAAGAATAGACTGTTTTTTTTTTTATTTTTTATTGAGATTTTATTTTTAAAAACAGATGAAATCCACAAAAATAGCTCATTTTCCCTCAAGAGATACACTGTCAGTTGTGACTTGTTTGGTGATTTTGTTTTTTTTTTTCAATTGAAGTTAGTTTAACTAACCATTATTTAAAAAAAAGTTTTTTTCCCCACTGTCTTAAATTTGATTCACACATTTTTAAATGGTGTAAATTTACTATAAAGAATAATCAGCTAATTTTAGATTATTTCAATAAAGCAGTTAGTAATATTTAAAAAAATATATTAGACAAGTTATTCTCACCATAAAATTTTTGAAAATTAGCAAAACTTTTCACGCCTAAAGTGTTCTTGAGATTTCAAGGAAGCAGCCATTTTGAAATGAGCAGGAAGAGTCCTTCTACTGCCCCCTAGTGGAAAGATGATTAACTATAGCACAGAAAACGAACAGTTATGTACATAATTACAGGAAGTTTGGAACATTCTAATATGATAGGGGTCTCAGAAATGTTTGTATCAAATATAATACAATACAATATAATACATGTATAATACTACATAAAATGGTTATGTAGCAACCCAACATTTGATTTAGATTTGTAAAAAATATTTTTGCTGTTAATGTCTCAATCCCAATCTGATCATCTATTGTAAAAGCGTTCCCAGTAGTATTTTATATATAATTATGCAATTTTTAGTCAAAATCCAAAAACTTGTTTTGAAGGACCTAGTTTCTGCAGAGCAGCAGGATCAGAATTTCGCCTCTGGGTTATGGGGGAGATTTGTTAATAAGTAAACCTGCACTGATTTCCCATCATCCCTTTGTTTACAATCTCTCCTGCTAGCTGGCAACCCTAAAACAATAGTGGCAACATTGGAACCATCCTGCCGTAATTTTTGAGCCAGATTCCAGCTTGGACGAGGGAAACAAAGTTGTATATGGATATAGTCATCTACGAGTGGATGCATCAGAATGAAATGGAACAAGGATCTTGTCCCACCAACTGTAACACCTACATCACTGCTATCAATTCACAAAAATGTTGATAAATAAATACTCAGAAATGCAAATTAAGTTTAATTTTCTTTATTTATGTCATCCATTATGTGAAAAAATCCAAAAGAAAAAAGGTTCAAAATATTAAAAATTTAAAATACTGTCATGGGTGACACATTTTCATGCAATAATTTATTTTTCTGACCTCTTGTATTCAGTAAAATTCATTTTTTCTGGAACAATTCCTTCTGTTTTATAAAAGTAAGTTTGTTGGTAAATTTTTTATTTTATTTTTATAGACGGGGTGGGTGTTTTTATGGGGCCTGCTACATGCTATCTAAAACGACGTTTTTTAGTTTGTTGCTAATTCACAAGAATGTTAATAAATTAATATCCAGAAAAGAAAGTTAAGTTTAAATTTTTTATATATATGTCGTGTATCATGTCAAAAAGGCCACAAGAAAAAGGTTCAAAAGTCCGAAACACAATTTTGAATCTTGCCATGGCTGATATATTTTCATGTAATGTGATTTGCATGTATATATTCTCATTGTAGACATGTGTGTGGGTGTATTTATATATGTTTATATGAGTATATGTTTGCACATGTGTAGGTATATGGGTATATATTTACATGTGTACATATGTGTATGGGTGTATATATGCAAACATATATATATATGTGTGTACTTGTATATATACTGTGTGTGTATATATATATATATATATATATGTATATATGTGTGTGTTTATTATTATTTATTTATTTTTGCTATAATTTTTAAATGTATTACTTGTCAATATCCTATATTATTAATTTATGAACTTATTACTTATAAAAAATTCATGTATTTAGTCAATTTAATGTTTTTTTTTTCTTTATGCCACTTTTTTGCCTTTTTGTTGATTTATTCTTTGTGATGTGAATAAAGTTTAATTCAATTCAATATAATAAGTTATTTTTCTGACCTCCCTTTTTTCATGTTGTCCTTTTTAATAAAACTAAGTTTTGTTGGTAAAATGTTTTATTTTTTATTTTCATAGACAGAGTGGGTGTTTTTAATGGAGCCCGTCCTGTAGGGGGCGATAAAGATCCGTCAGAGTTTAGTCACGCGCTGCCAAATACGTAGAAGAAGATGAATGAGTCTGAAGTGGGATAAAACTTCGTCAACAAGCCGCCAGTGAGCCGCTTCAGCCCGCGACTCTTTCTCCTATCTTCGGACCGGTGGACGCTGTTTCACCGTAGCTGACGTTGGTAAAAAAGCTTCTTATCTCGTCCCGCTGCGCCTCGGAACCGCAGGCTGAGCGTTTACTGTGGAATTGGGTCACAACCGAGCGCGTCGGCTCTCACGTTGAGGAGGAACATTTCCATGCGGGCAGATTATCGGCGCGTCTAACAAAAGACCCGCTCTCCTCCTCTTCCTCACTCCGCCGCGCTCAGTCCGCGGTTCCGTTCGGACGCTCCACTTTGCCGTCTCGGATGTAATTTTTCGGTTTCCCTGCTTTTCTTTCATTCCAGCGCAGAAGCGGAGCTCCGAGATGCCGCTGCTCCACAGAAAAGCCTTCATCCGACAGAAGCCTCCGGCGGACCTGCGGCCGGATGAAGAAGTGTTTCTCTGTAAAATCACCCACGAAATCTTCCGGACCTACGAGTGAGTAACGGCGAGGCCACCGCGAGCGCGGCGGGGAGTTCGTCAAACTTTCTGTACGAAGCTAACTTTTTTTTTTTATCCCGGCTGGAGGGGGAGGCTGTTGGGGGTCCCCTCCGCGGGACAGGTGTCTGTCTGACCGGCTGGTGGGGCAGGTGGCCGGTCAGGGCGGCCCGAGCCGCGGTTTGCCCGGGACAGAGCAGCGACGCCGCCGCCTGTCAGCCGCTCGTTAGCCGTTAGCAAACGACCCGGCTGTAACCGCCGAACCCGCTCCCGCCATGGCTCGTGCCACCATTTAGAGACGCTAAACGGAACAAATAATAATAAAAACACAAACTTCCCCCCGCCTTCCTGAGACAAATTTTCATGTAAAAACTTATTTTTGGTGACACAAACGACCTTCTGGGTTTTTCCTGCGGGTTGGACCTGCTTGTTTATCAGAACCATGAACACTAAGTGCTGTTTTCGGTGATAAAAAGCTCTAATCACACGTTATTTACACTGTAATGAAGCAGAAATGTGGTTATTATAGGATATAGTCTGAAGCTGCGGCTGTCTGTGAGGATTTTCACTCTTTATTTGGGAAAAAGAAACCAAAAAGTACAATATTTTCATATATTTTTTAAGTAAAAACTTAGTTTTGCTTTTGGTTTTTAGGTTAAAACATGATTTAATCTGTAAAGCACTTTGTTTGAAAAGTGCTTTATAAATAAAGTTTTATTTGAATAGCAAACATTCATGCTTTGGCTCAGTTTGTGATTAAATATTTTACAACTAGATCTAAAAATATTAATTATCTAAGTAAAAATTTTCCTTTAAAGCTATTTATTAATAAGTTTAAAAAGCCAATTGTTAATTTTGATCGAATCTAATGTTTTAAAATGAATATTTTCATCATATTATGTTATGAATCATCCTAAACATCTATTTACTTTCACTTAATGTTCATAAATCCTTTTGTGTGCGTTTACATGCAATTATTTTGATGGTAAATGACACCTGCACCTCATATAATCCCCCTTTTCTTTGTTGTTTAACGTTTATCTATACTGCTTATATTAATTTTATAATGAACAATACTTCCTTTATTCCACCGCTATGATCATATTCACAGTAATTCTATGTTCTCATGCTTCCAAAATACTAATTTGCGTATAAAACAAATAATTTGCTCTGTGAAAAATCCATTTTGGTTGGATGTTGAATATATATAATGTGAAGTGACAATAAAAATAAAACTGATCTATTAATAACCCCAGAAAAAATGTTTTTAAGAAGGATAGTTTTACAGACCAATAGTCAAGTTAATTGTATTAAATTGGAAAATTTTCTGAACTTTGAATTTCTGTATCAGAATTAAGTTGATTTAGTATATGGTCCTCAAATCCACGAGAGGTTTTTCATTCTTTGTGTTACACTCTGGGTATCCAGACTTTTTATTTAAACTCTTGAGACCTGAGCTCTTGTTTAATGCATTTTTTTTCATTTCTTAGTCAAATTGTTGTGGTAAAATAATCCAAATGTGATGTCTATGCATGTGGAGGCTGATTCTAAAGAGGTTCAAGTGGTTTTATTCAAGTTTCTAAGGCTTTCCTGTGGTTATTTACCCATTTTTTTCTTTGATTTTTCATTTATTTTAATAAAAACAGCTCTTAACTGTGTGCAGATCCACCCCAGAACTCTGAAAGATCCAAGCACGAAACTCAAAGAAAATCGAGAAGCAAATCTTCATATCCGCTTAACGTGTTTCATGTATCCAGATACCCACATGTGAACGTAATCCTCCTCTCTTCCACAGTGAGTTCTTTGAGAGGACCATCCTCTGCAACAGCCTTGTGTGGAGCTGTGCGCTCACGGGGCGAGCGGGCCTCACGTACCTGGAGGCGGTGGAGAGCGAGCAGCGTGCGCGGCAGAGCCTGCGCAGCTTTCCCCGGGCGCTGCTGGTGCCCCTCCTCCACCTGGCTGCGCTGAGCCACCGCAGCCGGCTGGTGGAGCTCTGCGAGGACGTCTACGCCTTCGTCAAGGACCGCTTCTTCCCTGGAGAAGTGGTGGAGGTCAGCAGGCGCAACGGGGTCAGGTACGCTCCCAGGATGTGTTTTTGAGGCTGCACGGTTGCCGTAGTAACTGATGTTGATGTAGTTGCAGTTCACCATGTCTGGTATTAGCCTCGTGGTGGCTGAAGTTTGAAAATAAATTGTTTTTTTTCTTTAATGTTTGTGTTTTTGTTGGGGATGAAGTTTATTATTGTTGTATTTGTAGTAAACTTCTGTAAAACAAGCAATCTTGTGTTTCAGGCACATGTGTGAGATCCTGGAGGTGCACTCGCCGTACTCCAGCGCTAACGGAGTGGCGCCCGCCAACAGAGCGACGGGCACTAACGGCCACGCCAACCCAGCTCAGATTGACACCATCGTTATCAGTGACAGCGATGAAGAGGACGACGCGTTCCAGAGTCCCGTCGTGCACGCCAAAGGGTCAGTTCAGAAGATTCTATGCTTGTATAAACCGCTAAACCCAGCTTTTGAAAAACAGTTTTCCTCCTTTTAGGATTTTGGTAGATGAGTCGGACAGATGCTGGTATGAGTCTGAATTCTGTGTTTGTGTTTCAGGAAAAAAAAACCTTTGAGTCCGTCTGTGTTCAAATACACCGTGAGGATGATGAGCGATGAACACAGCGAGCCTTTCACCGTCAAAGCCAATCAGATCAGGTGAGGAGCTTCACCTGGAGTTTGTTCTGCAGGTTCTGTGTGGTTTGTCTGGTTGTCAGGGTTCATACGGTCATGATAGACCTGGAAAGTTTTTGGAAATTGATAATGTAATTTCTAGAAGCTTGAAAAGTTTGTGAAAAATACTGAAATTCTAATAATTTCGATGCAAAAGACCTTAAAACACAAAATAGTTTAATGAGATTCAGATTAAATTGTAGCAGATTACAACCTGACAGTATCGATGATTGGAGTTTAGGTTCCTGTAAAGTAGTTGGTTGTCATCAGTTCAGCACACAGTGTTTTCAGCTCCCTATTGGAACTGGATCGTGAAATGCTACAAATTTCTGGGGAAATGTGGCTTTTCAAGGAGAACGTCTCAACTGTGGCTACAGAAAGACCTTCACCAGAAAGGATTAAATATACGTCAGTACAAATCTATGTACAACAGTATTGGCCACGAAGCAGGATAGTTTTGCTATAAGTTTTTCTGATTTTTACTATATTTTTTAAGAATTTTGATACACTTCTGATTTTAAAGATATTTTTTAAATAATTTTCTATAATGTTTTCAGATTTTTAATTATTCCATAATTTTGCTATGATTTTTTTCTGATTTTACTGTTTTTTTGTCAGAATTTTGCGATCATTTTTTAAATGATTCTTTTACTATATTTTTTCTGAATATTTCTATAATCTTTTTCTGCTTTTTTCTATGTATATTTTTTTGTTCTTTGACTTAATTTTTCTTCCCAAAATTTTGCTATTTTTTTCTGATTTTCAAAATTATGCTTTATTTTTTTCTATATTTTTTAAGGAATTTTCTAGAGTTTTTCTGATTTTTACTTAAACAAATCAAGAATTTTGCTATTTTTTTTTTCAGATTTTTACTATTTTTTTTCCCCCCAGAATTTTGCTATAATTTTTTTTTCAGAATGATACTTTATTTTTTCTGATTTTTACTATATTTTTTAATAATTTCCTATGTTTTCTGATTTTTACAAAAAAAAAATCAATACATTTGCTATATTTTTTTCTGATTTTTACTTTATTTTTTCCGTTTTTTTTCCCGATTGTTTTTTTTTTAACTAAATTTTTTTTTCCAGAATTCTTTTACAATTTTTTCAGAATTGTGGGATATTTTTCTGACTTTTACTATATTTTTTCAGAATATTTCTATAATTTTTTTCTGATTTTTACTATGTATATTTTTTATTTTGATTTTTATTAGATTTTATTTATTTGCTGAGCAGCAAACATTCAAATTTTTTGTTCAAATTGAACCCCGTGGTTAATCTTCATGTTTGCTGACCTTCATCTCCTCATCTTCCGTGTCTTTCAGTCGGAGGAAGTCCATCCTGTCCAGAGAGAAGCTGAAGCTGCTCTACAAGCAGCACTGCGAGCCTCAGAGAGGCTTCATCATGCTGAAGGTGAGGTCAGGACTGTTGCCTGTGAACCTCCAGACCAGCGGTCCTGAGTGACGTGTCCTCCTGTCTCAGGCCTCCACCGTGAAGAAGTTCCAGCTCTCCGAACAGATCTTCTCCCAGTTCTTCCCCGATGAGCCCCCCCAGTTCCCGTTCAGCTCTCCCTCCTCTAATGGGGGAGCATGCGCCTCACCTGGACAGGTACACACTCGTCTTGTTGAAGAAATGTTCTTGTTGGGATTTTATGAATTAGTCCTAAAAATTCTTTGATTAATCAAATCAAGTAAAATTTTATTAAAAAAATAAAAATCACCATAAAGTTATAATTTGATTAAAGTCTTTTGTTTGGTTAAAGGAAACATTTATATAAAACAGTTTTTTATATACTGAACTTAATTTAGAAAATAATTTTGACATGAAAAATTGAAGTTAAATCGACTTCAAGATCATATTGTTATAAACTTGTGAATCAAAGTGAATTCTGTTATTTTGCATCCATCATCAGCCTCCGTAATTATTAAGTCTTCTATCAAAGTTCTGCAGTAATTGAAGGTATTGATCCTTTTTTTAAATAGAAAAAGGAAGTGAAGAAAAGTGATTTTCATCAGAGCAGCTGAAACAAAGTTGCAGTTTGTTGCCAAACTTTTCTTCCTCATCTCAGCTTTTTTTTTTTTTTTGATCCGTCCATTGTTCAGTTTTTAATGTTCGACCTCGTTTGCTGCTTCTCCTGGAGAGTTATCACGGTTTTATGCAGGAGTCGTAAAAACAAGAGAAGAATCCACGTTTGCTCACAGTTTTTGAAGGAACTCGACTGGTTGGTGGTTCCAAACCCTTCTGGACTCGATCCTTCTGTGTCTTCATGTCAACCCAGACAGACTTGTTGAGATCAAAGTTCTGTGGAGGCCGTGCCATCACTTCGTCTTTAGTCTGAAGATTGTTCTCATTAACTTTGGTTGGATGTTTGGGACATTTGGAACCAATCATACTTCTCCTAATGCATGATGGGTAAATATGTGCCTAGAACTCCACTTGCAGAATCACAAATGTTGAAGGAACCTCCGCCACGCTTCACGGTTTCCTCTCCATCCTCTGAAGAACAAACTTCCTTCTGCTGCAGACCAATACTTCAGATTTGAACTCATCAGTTCAGATCCGCTGCTATTTCCCTGCAGATCTGAGTCACTTGTTTTTATGTTGGAGGTTGATTAATTCTTCCATGAAGACACTTCTCTCCAGACAGCAAACGGGTAAACCCGAGCTCCATGGTTTCTGGCAGTTCTGAGCTGAAGACGCAACGAAACCTCTTATTTTGAAGGGCAATAAGCTTGATCTGTCATCATCTGCTCCCCTACGTGGTCGACCTCGGCGTCTACGATCCTCAGGGTTCTTCAGAAGTCTGAACCTCTAGAATCTGCTGTGAGATCTTCAGCAGACCTCGAACCACCTTCTCTCTTTCACAGCCTCACCGTGACAGCAGAGTTCAGTTTGAAGCCTCCAGAACTGTTCATGTCTGGTTTGAACCTCCGTGTGTCGTTGATGATTTTCAGCAGCTGTTTGCTCTAATTGGCTGATCAAACACCTGAAAACAATCCTACTAAATCCCTGACGTTGTGCCAGTGAGCCGGAAACAATCTGTGCTGGTTTGAAACCAAAAGGCAGAAACTCCAAATATAGATTTCTTTTCTTCATCGATCACTTTGTAAATTGACAAAATTCAAACTTGTATTTCTAAAAGCCTTCTTTTGTTTGCAGGATTTTTCTGCTTTGAGACGTTGTTTTTTTAAAGGAAGTTGTCGTTTTTGATCCAATCGTGTCCCCCAAAGTATGAGAACAAATTTCAGATTCTTACTTTCGAGGAGGTTTACTTTTCAAATGCAAACCTAAATGTTCATTCTGGACTTCTCCAAAGTGTGTCTTATCTTCCCTAAATATCCTCTAATTTAAACTCACGGTAACTTCAGTGTAGAATAAGATCCCATCTTAAAGAGGGAGGAGAACTTGAACTGACTTGACTGTTGGGTTTTGTTCACCGTGTCTTTGCTGCGTCTCCAGGCGAGTCTGTCGCCTCTTCAAGCGATGGAGGAGAAGCTGAAGCTGCTGCAGAAGAGGGAGGAGATGGCCGCCGCCGCTCAGGACAAAGCTCGGCTAAAGAGGGAGCGGGAGGGGGCGCAGGATGCCAAGAGGAGGGAGCGGGAGGACAAGGACAGGCTGAAGGAGGAGCAGAGGAAGAGGTTTGAGGAGGAGAAGCAGAGGAAGAAGGAGGAGAAGGAGCGCAGGAAGCTGGAAAAGGAGAGGGTGAGTCTCTGCGCTCAGATCTGAACGTGTGGAAGAGAGGAGAAATGACGGAGGTGATCCACAGGAGCGGGAGAAGCTGAAGGAGGAGAAGAAGAAGTACGCCCAGAGACTGAAGCTGCTGAGCAAACCCAGGGAGGACATGGAGTGTGAGGACCTGAAGGTCAGTGAATGCACCATTCCAACCCGATCACGTGATCGGAAATTAGGCCAGATCACGCCGTTTCACACTCAATCGAAATCTGATTTTTATTAATTTCATATCATGAACAGATCATGACTTTTTACTTCCGTAAAGCGCAGCAGAATACGGCCGAAGTTTGAGCTCAAACACAGTTTGGTAAAGTTAGCAAGAAGTTCACAGATTCTGAATTCAGGGCTCAAAAGTGTCTCTTGCTTTTTGTCTTAACTCAAACAAACCTGTAGAAGTGTTTAAAAAGAAAAAAAGATCAGGTATTTGTTTCTTTTTATTTATTTTATTGTTTATTTGATAGGAAAAAATAAAGAACATAGATGATTGCATTAGAACAATCTGATGCTTGTATTAGTGTTTATAGCCGTGGCTAATTCGCGACACCTGTCCCTAGTGGAGCTTCTACTGACAAAAGTTAAGCAGTGAAAAGACAATACAGAGTAACACACTAGAAACTGTAGGAATTCATTAATAACCATTAAAAATAAGTAGAAAATGTACTCGACCATCTCGTATTACACACTTCACAAAGCCAGATAATATTTTACACAATGTGCTCGCATTGCTGTTACTCTGATAACCAGAATTTAATTTGCTTTTTAAAGATGGATGCTTTAAAGATTTTATCTTGGTGGGGAGACTCTTCCACAGATTGGCTCTTTTCATTTAAAAAATATTTTGTACAAAAGACTTTCGACAAAATGGGATTTTACAGTTTCCACTTGCAGCTGCTCTTGTTGGCCTGGAAGTTTCCAGTTTTATTTGACAAATTTAGAGCAGTTGAGATGCAAATCCAGGTAGACATTTAAAAGAAAAACAGCTTTACATGGCTGTAGTTAATGAAATTCATAAAATTTAAAGTCTTTATTTACTTAAAATATAACAGTGATGATGAGAAATGGTTAAATGGTTTTAACCAGAGTGGAGCTCAACAGAGACGACAATAACTGAGTTTCCATTGACTATGAAGTTGCGCAAATTGGATTTACGATGATAAATTTGCCTAATGGAAACACGACGATTTAGGAAAAAACACTCAGACTTTTCATAAAGTTTCTGCGCTAGGAGATGGTTTGTGAAGCGTATCGAAAGTGACATTTCACAAAACTGCAATGGAAACACATTTTTAGGCAATTCACCCCCATCTCGCTATATAGTGCGTTCGCTATTTCTAGTGCTGTCCAAATCTACTAATTCCAAAATCGAGTGCACTAGAAATCTCCCAGAAGTCTTTGAGGAAAAGGTGGTTTGAGAAAAATGATGGTAAATCCATATTTTGTCAAAACTAATAAATAGTTTAATTGATAGAACTGTTCATGAAAATTCATCTTCACATTCATTCTGCAAAGATTATAGAAGAAAGTATTTGTTTTTCATTTTTATACAGATATGATCACATGTGATTAAAAAATGTTCTGAAGACACTTCAGTCCAGACCTCACTGTCAAAGTAAAACAAATATTTTAGTAGTAAATCACTTCTATTTTTAAATGATTTTTATGTTAACGTGAATCATAATGAATCAAAAAGACTCTAACAGGAACCAACATTACAGTTTTTAAACTTTCTCACATTACAGTTAAACATTTTTCTTGTTAATAGTTGCACTATTTTCACTTTATTGTTCCAGGTACTTCACAGGAGTGCTCTGTTTGAGTCTTAAATAATAAAAGAAAGTGAATCAAATGAAAATAGGGACCATCCAGTTATCAGTTCATAACTGATAACTGGGACAAAAGATTCTTATCGGGATTATTCAGTTCTACAAACATGCAGGTTGACCTCGGATTAATCAAAGAAAGCTTTAAAACTAAGAGTTCAGTTTTATGTTGACGTATAACAACTTTGTCCACCAGGAGGCGCTGTGCAGACCTCCCAGAATCTTTCTGTTTAAATCAACAGCTCCTCAGCTGTTGTTCAGGAGCTCTGACTTTAACAGAAATAACCTTTGGTCCCTCATAAAACCCACAGATGGTTTAAAGTGATGAAGCAAAGGATGTTAAATTAATATATTGTTTTCTAAAAAGTGTTTTAATGTACATTGTACAATGTTCATTTCCTGGTGGAGTCGGTATTACCAGCTATAAATCAAAAGAAGAATCTCAAATGAACTCCTGCTCATTGGTGCACAATAAGTTATTAAATATGTAATTACTTTAATAACTAATTTTAATTTAGCTAATGAGTAAATAAATAATCAATAGTAATAATTATTATAAAACTAGTAATAATAGTGTTTACTTCTATTTAATAATAATTTCAAACCTCTGGTTCGTTACTCTTACATTATTTAGTGTTTATATGTATGCTTGCTAAATTAGACTTGTTCATTTTCTTTAAACACATGACCTTAAATTTGGTTTTGAATTGTCATAAAACGTCTCAAATTTAACCTCTCTCTCTATATATATTTAGAAAACCTGATACTGTATTGACTTATCGAGTTCCAATTTGAAATACTTGGAAGTTTGTTTTATGCAGCAGACTTACTCACCAGCAGAAAGCTCATTTATTCTCAGTTTATTACACAGGAGTCTGGAACCTTTGCCAATAAAAGAGCGATCCGGGCCTGTTTGGTTCTGATCAAAACCCTACAGGATCATTTTACCCTTTTAGGAAAATGTGATACTACTTTACATCATTACATTGTTGTTTTTTGTAATAATTATGAAATGTTTATTTTTGTGTGCAAATTAATACATAAATATTGAGATAAACTGGAATTTTTACTTTTGACAGAAGCTCATATGAGTTTCTTTCAAAATAAAAGACTTCCTGTCTCAAACAGGAAGATCCAAGTAAAGAAAGTATATTTTTAAACAATACAAACAAAATTATTTTTTTCTTGTTACACTTTAGGTTTTCTATGGTGAGCCGTCATCCTTTTTCCTACTTACTACTGCTGTTAATTGGAGCATAAACATGAGACATGATTGGTTAATGATCCAGTAGAAAACGTTTATGTAGAATACACAAATCAATACATTTTAGCCACTCCCCTCTGAACAGCTACTAACCGTTGTTATGATAAAAATGTACTTTAAAGTCCTAAAATAATCCTAAAAGATCAGACTTTTTTACTAAAGTTTTGCCTTGTATTTTTGGAGGAAGCTCAGAGCAAAAGAGGCCTAAAGATGTCAGCAGAGATATAAAAACCATTACAGTTCATCTTCTAGGTTCACCTCAGCCAAAAACTTATAAACGTAATCAAAATAAATTAAATCAATGCTCAGTTAGCCATCATTTTCCACAAGTTTTGAAGGTCTATGGGAGAACCCAAACAAAGAAAAACATATTTTGATTCTTCCTGGTTGAAGCTTGGTTTGAGTGGATGTCGTCGTCTTCAAACATCCGTCTTTTCGTCTCCTCTCTCAACTGCTGCGTCATGGTTCCGTGTGTTCAACCGGTTGCAGATTTTAGTCCATTAAAGTGGAAACATCCGAGTCTTTGAAGGAGGAGGAGCTTCTTCATCCTTCGTGTTCACGATGAGCTCCAGCTTTGACCTCATTTCTGACCTTTGGTTCTGGTTTGCTGCTTCAGTTCTGATCACAGTTGGACCTGCACGTGTTCTTTCAGGAGCTGCCCAGTCCGGTTCCAGTGAGGACCCGGGTTCCGCCCAATCTCTTTGGAGAAGCTCTGATGGTTCTGGAGTTCTTGCGGGCTTTCGGCGAGGCTTTCGACCTGAAAGATGAGTTCCCGGACGGCATTACTCTGGGTAAGAACCTCACGGCGCCAGTGTCGGGTTGGATTGGTTTGAGTAAACGTCGGTCAGCTGCAGGTTCTGCTGGATCCTCCTCAGTTGTTTGCATTGTGTGCAAGCCTGATGTGGTCTCAGATTCAGGTTCTGAGTGGAGCAGAGCTGCTGTTCCGCTCTCAGAGGACAAACGTAGGACGGAGAAAAGCTCGTTGGAGGATGTGATGTTCCTTACAGATCTTTGTTTATCCACAGAGGTTCTGGAGGAAGCTCTGGTTGGTTCTGATCCGGAAGGTCCTCTGTGTGAGCTGCTGTTCTTCTTCCTGACGGCCATCTTCCAGGCTCTGGATGAGGAGCAGGAGGAGCTGAAGGATCAGGCTGAAGGTCAGACAGACCGACCCGTGTTGCTGCATCGTTCGGTGAGGTGGATGTCTTCAGGTGGATGTTCTTCTGCAGACCTGCTGGGCCCGCTGGACGACGACTTGGACCCCACCCAGTCGGCGCTGAGCGCCGTGGCCTCGCTGGCGGCGGCCTGGCCTCAACTGCATCAGGGCAGCTCCCTCAAACAGCTGGACCTGGACAGCTGCACGCTGTCAGAGATCCTGCGGCTGCACATCCTCGCCTCCGGGGCCGACAGTAACCATGGCAACGCCAAGTTCCGCTACCAGAAGCAGGGCGGGTTCACGGTGATGGACGACCCGTGCGTGGAGCTCCGATTGGCCGAGCCGGCGCTGCTGAAGAAGCTGTCGTCCACCCCGGTGTACGACCTCACCGCCGGTCAGTGAGTTACCCCGGTCCTCCTGCAGGGGGCGCCACACTTTCAGTGTTTTTCTCAGAAGAATTTCTGAGCTTTTAGAGAACGGGAAGAATCATTCCTGCTCTTGTTCTCATGCAGAGGAGAAGCTGAAGATCCTGAAGGCTCTGGTGGGGAAACTCCTAACGCTGGCGTCCAGCAGGGATCTGATAGAGGACTGTGTGGAGGAGCAGAAAGCCGTGAGGCAGGAGCTGAGGGAGATCCGGGCGGAGCAGCACCGCAGAGGGAGGGAGGAGGCCGCGCACAGGTGCAGAAGAAACACACATGCATGTATCAAACTGATATACTAACAAATAAAACAGATTTGAACACAAAGATGATGCCATGTACAAAGTAGGGTTACCATGGAAACGCAGTTAACTCGGGTGTGGCCTCTCCTCAGCATCACAGGTGTGTCTGTATCGTATCCAAGAGCAACTCTATGAAATGAGAAGAATCTTATGACTCGCCAAAGTCTTCCATAGGTACTCGCAGCATCCAATAATAGTACTTTGCAAAAATACACATGGAATAGTACAAAATACCTAAATAAGATACTCAAGTGCAGGTAGGATAAAACAAAAAGGTGTGTTTAGGGTTAAAATGGGAAAGATGAAGGTCGTAAAATGATCTCCAATCACTTTGGTGTTTGAGGATTCAGCGGTTTAACATCCACAGATGAAGATAAAGAGACGAATCATTCATCCACCAATAAAAGGTCAAAGTGTCTGGTTACACCAAAGAACACCACTGGTGGGAGTAAAAATAAAATTATTTTCCCAGAATTCCTCTTGACTGGCCTAAAGTCCCTCTCCAATCATCTTTTGATCTATTTTCCTTCTTTTTATAATGATTCTGCTGTTTTTAGGCAAAATCCAAACAAAAAAAACAACCTTTTTCAAGAACATAGTCTCTGCAGAGCGGTAGGAGTTCATTAGAAATTCACCTCTAAGTTGGGACTGTTTTTGTGGAGTAAACCCCCAGTTTCTTCCCCTCGAGAGTTCTTTGTTTACATGTTCTCCTGCTAGCTTACAGCCCCTCACACCCCCAACCTAACATTAGCGGTGCAACAAAAATGGCGGGCTGTATCAGAGCTTTCCAGTCGAACAATTCTGATCCAGAATCCAGCTCAGACGAGGAAAACAGACTTTCACGCATCCGTTTGTCTCCTTTAGAAAGGGGCGGGGCAGGGAGCTTGTGGCCACACCCAGAATATTTCTACTTGACAAATACTTTTTCAAACTGCATTTTTTTTGTCTGCTCCTGACTTGGAAATTTTATTTTTAGTTTCATTTTCTTTATAGATGTCCTCCATCTTTAAAAAAAATCCAAAAACATGTTAAAAACACCCTTTTTATTTGAGTTTTATTGGAATTTGTAGGAGATTGTGTTTGGTCAGGTGAGACGAACATTATTCCAAAGGGTTTTTCTATGAATCCTGCCCTGGAGACTGTTAAAAAAAAAAGTAAATTAAGCCGTCGAAAGAAGACTCCCTTAAAGCCAGAGATGTTTGGAGTTGTTTATTGACCTGCTGACATCTCAGGAATCCTTTGATTGGTGATTTCCTTTGAAGGTTGTGAAACAAAACATTAATGTTGCAGATCCATCATTATATGAGTCTGTTCAAATGATTCTTCTGAACAACAACTCAAGCACATTTAAGTAAATGTCTATTATCACCTAATTGTGGGTTTCAGGTAGTTTCGGTGAACATTTGTTCTCTCTGAGATATCTGCTCTTTCGGGGGGTTATGATCCACTTAAGATGAGATCACCAAACAAACGCACAAGATTCTTGTTCCGGATCAGAACCGAGCTTACTGATTCTGCACACTTTAAGGGTTCGTCTGCGAAAGGAGGAGAAGCTGAGAGAGCAGGAGCTGAGGATGAAGGAGAAGGAGGAGAAACTCAGGGAGCAGGAGGCCATGGAGCGCCTTCCAACAAACGGGTAAGAAAGGTCCAGCGGCTCTTTAGCATTAATGAAAAATGATTGAATACATAATAAATTAGTAATTTAGGTTTTGTCATTGCATCCAAGCAAAAAAAAGTGTAATTTACACTCAGAAATTCTGTAGAAATGTTCTTTAAATGTATGTTTTAATTTATAGTTTTTTTATTTTGTTAAATTACATAAAATGTTTAGAGTTTTGAACAAATACAGTTTAAAATAATTGAAAATGCTGCATTAAAATGAAGTTATATATAACATAGAAGCTGTTTTAATGTAATTACTGTAATGTTTAAGTTACACTCAATGTTTAATTGACAAAGCATAAACATTGTGCATTTTTTAATGATAAAGTTCGACTTTGAGGCTCTTGTTGGGTTCTGGTCTGTAAGAAATCAGTGTTAAAGGTTGCAGCCCCGAGTTCTAGTCCAACCGGGTCGGGGTTTTAGTGTTCTGTTCTGGTTCACGAGCTGGGTGAACATGTCTGATGTGTGGAAGTCCTGAAAACCTGAACTTGTTTTCCAGTGAAACGACTGCAGGACGTGCGGCTGAGGATTACAACGGAGAGCGTCCTCCATCCTGTAAAAAGGAGACGAAAGGTAAAGGCTGCAGGAGGTTGGAGATCCAGGAGGTGCATTCAGGGTCTGCAGGAAACGAGAAGACTGAAAAGCTGTTGTTGTTTGTGCAGCTGAAGGAGAAAACTATCAGCAGATGAGTGTGGAGAACAAACCTCTTCCTCCTCCTCCCACTCTGAGTAAAGAGGAGCTGGAGAAGGAGCAGGAGAAGGTGAGTCTGCGGCGCAGCTCCATCTTTGGTGGGTTCACTTCAGGCTCCTGAGAAGCCGCCGGCTCGTTTGTGTCCGCAGGTCCGAGAGCTGCAGGAGCGGATCCAGAAGGCGGCAGCCTGCACCTGCCTGCTGCCGCTGGGCCGCGACCGCCTGTACCGCCGGTACTGGATCCTCCCCTCAGGCTCCGCCCTCTTTGTGGAGGACGACTCTTTTGGTCTGACTGAAGACATGCTGCGGCCGCGACCGAAGCCGAGCGAGGACGGTGAAGAAGGGACCACAGAGAGGTCGGTTGTAAAAGTAAACCTTTATGAATTCATGCAGGTCAGATCTGACGGCTGTCTGTCACTCCACAGCACCGCTTCAAGCCCCGCCCCTTCATTCGGCGACACGCTGCCGGTGAACCGGCCGAACGTCTGGTCCTTCTACAGCTCGATGGAGGAGGTGGATCGGCTGATTGAGGCTCTGAACCCTCGGGGTCACAGGGAGAGCAGCCTGAAGGAGGCGCTGCTGCAGGACCGGGAGCGTCTGCAGCAGCTGCTGAGCACCTGCGACTGCAGCAAGTACACCTGCACAGGTGACGCCTGCGCAGCCGGTAAACGACTCGTCCTCTGGCTCCACCGGTTAACATGTTCTGCTTGTCCAGGTGAGCCAGAGGCGTCCAGAACCGGTCCGGACGGTTCTGCTGCAGCCGAGTCGGTGATGGAGGGCAGACTGAGAGACCTGCTGCTGGACCTGGAGGACCGCGTCCACCAGGGGACTCTGGGAAGCCTGAAGGTGAGGGAAGCAGTCGCAGCTCAGGTGAGGTGACAGTCAGGGCACCGCTCACCTGCCTGGCTCCGTTCAGGTCCCGGACAGACAGGTGTGGCGCGTGGCGCTGGAAACGGGAAACTACGAGCTGCTGGGCGCCGACGGCAGAGAGAGCGTGAAGGTGAACGGGCAGGTGGAGGCCATGGAGGTGGAGTCTGCACACCTGAGATCCAGAGACAGGTGTGTGTAAAGGTCATGGAGTGTGAAACGCCGGCCCGGCAGGCGGGCTGATGAGTGTCTGCCACAGGCTGCAGGAGCTGAGGGCGGACGGGCCGGCCTCGTGTGGGATCAGCGGCAGCGGCACCCCTCAGGTGGTCAGCAGCTCGGTTCGAATCCTGTCCCAGGCTCTCGCCGACATCGAGCAAGGCATCGAGCGGCGCTTCCTCAAACCCCCTCTGGGTGAGTCTCCGGACCGGATCTGTCCGTCTGTCAACATGTGCTGCTCTGATGCAAACCGACCTTCTCCCTGCAGGAGAAGAAGACTCCAAGAAAGATCACAAGATGAAGAAGAACAAGAAGAAGGAGGAGGACCAGGCCAGCGACGGTAGGACCGCTCCTGGCTCTGCAGTTGACATGTTGATGTTGTTGTTGTTGTTGTTGTTGTTGCTTAGCTGTGTTTCTGTCAGACAGGGGCAGCGACAGCGGCCGGGTGGTGAAGACGGTGCTGGAGCGCTGGAGGGATTCTCTGCAGGCCTGCAGCAGCTTGTCTCAGGTCAGAACGTCACTCCTCCACCTTCTTCCACCGTTTGTGCTGCAGGGTTTCAGTAAAGTTTGGTCTGTCCAGGTGTTCGTCCACATGTCCAGCCTGGAGCGGAGCATCATGTGGTCGCGCTCCATCCTCAACGCTCGCTGCCGCATCTGCAGACGCAAAGGAGACGCCGACAACATGCTGCTGTGTGACGGCTGCGAGCGAGGACACCACACCCACTGCCTGAGGCCCCGCCTTAAGGTAAGCCCTCCCCTTTCCTGTTGGAACCAGCAGACCCGGTTCCTGCGGTCCAGAAGAACCACTGGCTAAACCGACTGTTTCAGTCTGTTCCAGAAGGAGACTGGTTCTGTCCCGACTGCCGACCCAAACAGCGTTCTAGCCGCATCCCGTCTAGACAAAGATCCTCTATTGATGAGGAGGAGGAAGAAAGCGAGGAAGAGGAGGAGGAAGATGATTCTGAGGAGGAAGAAGATTCTGAGGATGAAGAAGACGATGAGGAAGAAGAAGAGGAAGTGGTTGAAAGGTGCGGTTTGTGTCCAGGGTCCGGTTCTCTTTTTGTCTGGGAGTGAGACATCCTGTCTTCTGAAATTATCTTCAGAGGAAGAATCAGACTCGGGATGCTTTTCTTTATGGTTTTTCTTCTATTGGTGGAGTTTTGTGATTCTGTTTCTCTTTATTTATTATTTTTCTTTCATAAGCTTTTTGGCACGTTAAAAACTCAATCACACTTTCAGCAATTTTTGCAATCTTGGTATCAAAACATTCAGTTTGTTAAAGCAATTACTGCTTATATTTTTGGTATTCGTAAACTTTACTTTTTTTTTTTTTTTTACAAATTTACGTAATTTTTGCTTCTTTATTTCTTCTTCGTCATACAATTCATCAAATATTTTGCGCACTTTGAAACTTATGCAATATTGGTATCAAAACCTTCAGCATGTTAAAGACGTCGATGCTGCTGAGGTTTTTATGACTAATTTTGAGTTTAGCTAATAGTTTAGCAACATCCTAATATTTTATAATAATTTGGCATCTAATAAGGTTTTTTGGGCTATTCTTGAGTTTAGCCAATATTTTAGCACAATGCTAACATTTTTGGCTAAGTTAGAATCTACTGAGGATTTTTGGGCTAATTTGAAGTTAAGCTAGTTAAGTTAAACTTTTAGCAACATTGCAATTTTTTTTCGTGAAATTCCTCAAATTCTTTGTGCACTTTTTGCTAATTATTCAAGTTTGGTATCAACACATTCAGGACATCTTTAGCTACCACATTGAGCATAAAGCATTCACACTAGCATTATCGCAGGTAATGCAACTTTTCTAGTTTTTAAGGGTCTTAAGGAAACTCCGCGGAAAAAGTAACGAACTGTTTGAGCTGGAATTTATTGAAGACAGGACACAACTGGAAGATATACGGTATTCTGCATCTAAAATGAACTTTTTTTTTCTCTGATTATCACTAGTAAGGGGATAAATTGAGTGTTGTGTAAGCCAGGGGGCGGAGCTTGCCGCACAGTTTCTTTCTTAAGAGAGCTGCTGGCGATCTTGCGTCGGCATGTTTCACCCGCTCGTTTCCGTTGGTATGGGAGGGGCTGCTGCAGACAGTGCAGGTTTTTACAGGATTACTCTTAAATGCACAAATAGATCAAAAGGCTGCTTTAAAGTTCTTTATAGTGAGAAATAAACAGTAAAATCCACTTAAAACCTCAAAAAGTAGAATTTTCATGGTAGGACCCCTTAAAAACTTCTAAACCATCTTTTCCATCGATGACAGAAAATCTCAATCTTTGAAAACAAATCTACGTTTTTTTTTTTAGAACTCTTGCTGTTGGGAAGCTTCTCCGGCTTGACTTTACTATTTTTTCAGTTCCAGGAAGAGCCAAGCTCCGCCCCCCAAAGGCAAGTCCCAATCAGCCCCTTCCAAAGTGCAGCAGACCACACCCAAAAACAGCTCGGCGCCATCAGGGAAAACCTCTAAGTGAGTTTCTGATCGTGTTCGGTTGTTCTGCCAAACCTGAGCTGACGTGAGTCTTCAAACAGCTCCTCAGGGAAAAAGGCCACACCCCCTAAGGCGAAGTCCAGCACGAGCAAAGCTCCGCCCCGCTCGGGGAGAAGCAGTGCACGTCTGAGTCATGAGAACTCCACCCCAACAAGCAAAGCCAAAGCGTCCCCTGGCCAGAGCGACAGCCACAAAAAGTCACCGACAGGTGCAGTACTGGGCGGGGTCAAAGGTGAGATGTTGAGAATGAACCACGCCCACATGTTCTGCTCCTCCCATAGACTCCGCCCCACCCAAGCCCTCCAGAGCCATCCTCTCGCCATCAGACCAGTCCTCGTCCAGCCGGCGGTCCTCCGGCAGGAACCAGGGAGTCCACGAGCTGTCGGCGTGTGAGCAGCTGACCGTGGAGCTGGTCCGGCACGAGGACAGCTGGCCCTTCATGAAGCTGGTGTCCAAAACCCAGGTACCGCCTTGGCCGCCGCATGGGGTTCTCTCTAGCTCCAAACGAGCTTTCAGAAAGTTCCTAAAGCTGATCAGATGAGCTGACTTTCTTTAAGTGCTTGAAATTAATTTTATAACATCTAAACAGATATTTAGACTAAAAATATAAGAACTCTAAAGTAAGACTTCATCTCTGAGGTTTTAGGTTGAAAAGTTTTCTATTTTCTTGACTGTTTTCATGACAGAATGAAAACATGATTTGATGAAAGCAGAGAAGCTGAATCCAAAAGCGTGTCGCCGCCGTGTTCAGTCACATAAGTCGTGTTTCTCCGCAGGTTCCTGACTACTACGACATCATCAAGAAGCCCATCGCCCTGAGCACCATCAGAGAGAAGGTCAACAACTGCCAGTATCAGAGCACAAGTGAGTTCTGCTTTGAATCTGCTTCTCCACCAATCAGATCACAGCAGAACCTCCATTGGAAGTAGAGCTGTAACGAGGATTTAAATATTTATAATCATTTCCTGAAAAATCAAGGATTTTTAAATTATTTTTGGTATTAATTATTTTATTGTTACTAACTGTGAGAACATTTAAATATTTCAAATATCTGTAGTACACGTGCAGCTGAGACACTGCCTGCTTTTTCTGGTGATTTATGATCCTTTTTGCTCACCATACTTCCCATGAGCGCATGTCCCTGTAATAGACGGAGTAACGGGCTTCTCCTGTGCGGGACGGCCAAACACAAAGACGTGTGCCGATGCTTTTGTTCAGATCTTCAAAATAAATAAACCTGACCTCTTAGTGTCTGCGTCCTCCACGAATAATTATCACAGATTATCCGTGATCTGTCGCACCTCTTTAACAGAGTAAAAATATACTTTTGGTGATACAATTATGGATGCAAAATTGCAGAAGAATTTTTATCTTGACGTTTATAAACAAAACAAACCAAATGCGCTTCCATTAAAGGAAGTTAATAAACTTTCAAAGTAAAAGTGTTGATGGAGGTTCTCATTTTCAAACAAAAACTATAAAACGGGTCACCAACCTTTTTGAAACTAAGAGCTACGCGTGGGTACTGAGTTATATGAAGGCTAATTTGAAATGACAAATTTGATCAGTGTGCCTTTAGTTATACATTATTATTAATGATACTCCTCTTTGTGAAGATTTCTTACCATAATTATCAATAATGATAACAAGCTGGGAAACAAATATCAATATTCAGAACTTTTTTAATCTCAGTAATTGTTAAATTTTCAGATGATCACTTACATTTCATGGGGAAAATATCCCATTCTCACTATGTTGTACCATGTTTATCAATTATGTAATGTTAAAGAAAAATCAATTTACACATTTTTAAACAAATCTTCTCACATTTTGAACTAATGACCAAATCTGCAGCATTTTTAACAAAATGAATGATCTTTGAACTAAAGTAGGTCAGAGGTCATTTAAACTAGGGGTGTTGCGGATCACAAAACTCACGGTTCGGATCGTGTCACGGTTTTAGGGTCACGGTTCGGATCA
>NC_050533.1:2391915-2458727 GCF_002922805.2 Oryzias melastigma | reverse complement strand
GTACACACGTGTCCGAACCGTGTCCCGAACCGTGGCTTCTGATCCGTACGGACCACGGATAATCCGTGATCCGCAACACCCCTAATTTAAACTTATCTAAAGTTTATGTATCATGAACATATGTGTAAGATTTTTTCATATTTAAATCTATATATATGCAAGTGTAACTTAAAAAAAAAGCAACAGAATAAAATTGAATTTTAGATGCAACTGAGAAGTGAATTGTGCTATTTTTGGAAGAGACGGGCATCTTGTGTGGTCTTTCTATAAAATGTTTTCAATAGATTGAAGAAAAAGGAGACAGAACTTCACTTTACAGAAATAAGTTGTGATAAAACAGATTTACTTTGAATATAAATTACAATAAAAAAAAATAAATAAATAAAAAATGTCTTGACGTGCATCAAATGTAATGCCCAGTGCTTGTCCAAAGAGAGCGGCAGTCTTTTTTTGTTTTGGACGGCACTTCTTCTCCTGCGTTCCTGTCAGCAGAAAATACTGACACACAATCTACAGTGCCCTCTAGTGGTTTTTGGTGGAAAAATAACTAATATATGAGCCCATTTACGTTTAAAAAAATCACAAATAAGTTGCTCCTGAGTATAAATCGCAGCCTTGGCCAATCTATAAAAAAAAACAGCGTCTTATAGTCCGGAAAATGCAATAATGCATATTTAATTAAGAATATCACAAAAATCTCGATCATTTCCGTGACACCATGTGACCGTTTGCTAGTCTGGTGAAGAAGTCGTACTTGAATATGCCTGTAAAATGTGTTTTTTGTCGAATCTAAAGTTTTTGGAGCTTTTTTTGCACTAAAGTTTGTAAAACCCGTTTGTAAAAACTATCCGTTTAGCTGAAAAGATTGAGTGTTTTTCTAGTGAGGTGTTGTCTTCATTTACAATCTTCTTGTCATCGATTTACTGGAACTGTATCAGCAGAACTTTGAGGATGGAGAACATTTTCAGTATTTATTGTCAAATGAGTCAAAGCAACTGAGATTTGGGGTTTTTTGTTAACTGATGAAGTTAAGCAAGAAATTTTAAGAAAAATTTCAGTTTAAATTGATAAAAACCATTTCTTTCTTTTTAAATTTTGAGGTTTTTATCTGTTTTGTTGATCCTGGTTTGCTGATGTAATGTGTAAATTACGGTTAATCAATAAATATTTTTATACATGCAGTAAAAAGATGTTTATATGGCATCAATTGAAAGATAATATATTTAATGGTAAACTCCTGGTTTGATCTGAGCTGATGTCCGGTTTTTCACGATCGACGGCGTTTCCTCTGTCCACAGGTGAATTCATCTGCGACGTGGAGCTGATGTTCTCCAACTGTCTGCAGTACAACCCCCGACACACCAACGAGGCCAAGGCCGGCGTGCGCCTGCAGCAGTTCTTCCACGCCCAGCTCAGCGCACTCGGCCTATTGGAGCGCAGCTCCGCCCCGCCCAGCAAGCGTCCTCGCCACTGAACCGCCGCCCCTCAATGTGTGGGGGCCACTCTTTTTGGACTTCTGATGTTACTAAGGTCACTAAGCTCCACCCCTTTACCTGTTGGAAGGTCAGTTTTAAAGGAGTTCTACAGCTCGCCATGTGGGCTGATGGTGGACACACGAGGCCCGGGTGCGCTGCAGAACCGGTAGAACCTCAGATGGTTCTGCTGGTGTCTCCCAAAAAAAAAAACACTGAAGAACATTTGCACTGAAGCCACCTGAAGCTGTGCAGTGGCAGGTGTTCACTCAGAGAACGACCGTCCATGTGATGGAGGAAGTTTACACAAAACACCGCCAAAATAAGAGCTTCTATACAAAAGCTATGACCAATGCTTCCACTGTACTGAGCCAGATGGTCACATGACCAGAGGAGCACCATGTGGTCACATGACCAGCTCCAGCTGAGCTGCTGCATTCAGGCCCAGTCTCAAGAGGTCTGGTTCTGTTTCATATCTCAGGTTCTATCCAGATCTCATCCTTTTACCTGCTCAGCAGCTTCAATTTAAAATGTCGTCCAACTTTTTAACACGAGTACTTCTTGATGCTGTTAAGACAATTGTAGAATTTATATATTTTTCAAGAAAATCTGTTGTTGTTTTTTTGTACTCAGGTTCTTTTTTGGTGTTCTGTTAAACCGTTTAACTACATAAACCCAAACATCGCGTCTCATCGTCAGCCGTATATCTGTGCATACATTCATAAATTCCCGTTTTCACATCACTCTACAAATACTACACAAATTTGTCCAAAAATGTATTCCTGAAAAGTTTCAAGAGGAACCCTCAGAACCTCTGAGGTGACGCGTCCAGGTGGGTCGGCAGTCGTAGAATACAGGCAGGTGAAGTTAAAGTCCCGCCCCTTCCCGCTTTTATTTTTTTGGCTCTGATTAGTCTTTCGCAGAATTGTCTTCCTGATGCAAATTTTTTGTGTTTTGCGGTTGGACGTCAGTTGTAGACACTACACTGGAGCCGCCCCCCCCCCTCATTCCTCTTATTTATTTAGCTGTAGCCCATCTTTGGGTTTATTTATGCCTTCCGCTTCCTCTCAGTTCCACCTGTTTTTGTTTTGATGTTAAAATAAAAATTAGTTTTTGTACCTGCATCTCTCTCCTGTGGTCTATGAGGCCCGGCCTGCCAGAAGTGGAGTCTAAACTGTCTTTTGTCTCTGAATCTGTCAGTTTCTGGAGCCACACGGGTTTATAAATCTCTCAAATGAGGGTTTTACTGTTTTAAAGGTCTAAAACACGTGTCAAAGTGTAGGCCCGGGGGCCGGATCCGGCCCTCCAGGTCATTTTATTGTGTTATTAATGACCCGATGTTATCTTTCACTCTTTTTTAACTTGGATAATTTTGACGAAATATGTATTTTTATATATTTTTTTAGGGTAAAATACTTGAATTTTATTTTAAGTTGATTTATTCTGGAATAATATTCCTGCCTTTTTATTATTCATAATTATGTAAAAAGTTATAGTTTTAAGAGTTTCAAAATTAGCATTCTGCTAGCTTTTTGGGCTATTTTGACATTTACTAAGATTTTTTTAGGCTATTTTAGAGTTTAGAGCTACATGCTAGCTGTTTAGGCTAATTCAAGCGTTTTTTTTTTTCTCCATTTCTTAGGCTATTTTGGAGTTTAGCAAATATTTCAGCCACATGCTAGCTATTTTGGATAATTTAGGCTTCTTTCCATGTTTTAGTTTAGCTAATTTTTTACCTACATGCAAGCTGTTTAGACTAACCTAAGTTTTTTCTTTCTTTTTTTTTTTTTAGGCTAATTTGGGATTTAGCTAATATTTTACCTGGCTATCAGCTTCACTGTTTCCAGTTATAAGCTTTAGCGTTTTCAGCTATCAATTTCAGCATCTTCAGCTATCAGCACTAGCATCTTTAGCGGCCAAATTCAGCTTCCAGCATTCACACTAGCATTATCACAGGTAATACTATATATCTAGTTCATAATTATGTAAAAATGTTTTTTTTTTTTAATTTTTAAAAATGTAGTTTTAGAGCGTTTAATAAATGTTTATCCTGTTCGGCCCACGACCTCAGGTGTGTTTTGGATTTTGGCCCCTTGTGAGATTGAGTTTGACACCCCTGATCCAAATTCAAATTAATTTTATTTATATAGCACCTTTCCAGTTAAAAAACAGCTCAAAGTGCTGTACATAAAACAAATAAAAATACAAGAAAAACTATACCCCACACATGCAATAAAATAATAAGATAAGCCCCTCATAATTATAAAAACAGAAACAAACAGATAAAATAGAAAAACAAGCAGATCACAAAGGAGTAACCTGAAGGCGCTGCCCACCCTGTCCTATTGGCTGGAGTGTCAGCATCTAGGCAACATGAGGACGTCCCGCTCATCCGCCGCACCCTCCAGCCCATCCAGAACATCTCAGACTGGTTTATCTGGAGGGTTTTATTCTGCGATAAGTCAGAGATTTTATTTACAAGAGTGATTTTGCTATTTAATAAAATATGAGAACGTTCCCTTTGATATTACTAATAACGAATGAGAAAAAAAAAACAGAATTTCCCCCAAAATTAACGCATGATAAATATGAGCCACGTCAATAGTGGGTATTTCCACCATTTGCTGTAATGACAGTTTGACGTCTCCTGCTCCTCATCAGACTGGTGATGTTCTGAGGTGTTCCACTCTTCCACATGTTCTATATCCAGTTCTGCAGGTCACTTTGGGCGTTCGATCATCCATCCTCTGCCTCAGCTAGTCCCAGACGGGCTCTGTAGGGTTCAGGTCAGAGGTCACTGCTGGCCGTACCATGAGGCACTCCCACTTCCAGAAATCATTGCGACTTCATGGCCGTTTGAGTGATGAACTTGAATAACTCAATGGCTAAATCAGCTTTAGTGGAAAATGATGCCACCATGAAAATGTTTTTTTTTTCCTTACAAATGTTTCGTCTTGTTGCTGTAAAGTGGTGCTGATAAAGCTACCCATCTGCGCCGGATTCAAACACTCTTCCTGCTTTTGTTTGGTGAAGATAAAACGTTGGTTTTGTCTTATTTTGAGCTTCGTTGGTTTGAGTTAAGATCCTGAAATCCAGGAAAACAGAAGGACGACAGAAGCGCCTCGAAAAAGTGTCAGAGAGATAAAAAGAAAACAAACATGAAGCAGTTTTTGAGGAGTGTTTGTTTAACTATCAGCTAAATGTTTACTGCATAATGTAGAATTGAATTTTAAACCCTTTTAGTACTTCTTAGCGCGTGTGAATTTATCGATATTTCTCTTTTTCAACTGATTCACACTTTATATAACTGTAGTTTGAACTGCAGGAACTTTCGCCGCTTTATCATATGTACGGTTCTCTGCTTTGGATTTCAGAACATTCATGTAAATAATGTTTTTCTGCTTCAGACTCTCAGGTATTTCCTGTTTCCTTGTGACTGGAGAGTTTCAGTCTGACAGATTGCCACATGGGCATTTCTCAAACCGGACGGACGTGTTTGCTTTTGCAGGTACAGGATCATCTCTGTGGGCTTTGTTCTCCCTGAGGTGGGAGGTGCCACCATGTCAGGAGAGGCTTGGACTTCAACTTTGTAACGCTTGTTTATGAGCTGTGGACTTTGCACACACCTGGATCCAAACACACCTGTAGGAAAAACAGGTGCAATCCAGGGGTCAGGGACTTTGTTTGAGTGGAGTCAGACCAAAGGAACTGAATGGAGATTATTCACATTCTTTTAATTCTAACTATAAATCTGCAAAATTTTCCCATAAATGAGCATCACACTTAAATGAAGAGTAAAAGCAGGAAGTTGACTCCAGAGGAGGAACTTTTCTTCTGATGGCATCTTCAGGATGTCCAGAAAGATGATGCAGCTTCCCATGGATGATGCTGCATGCTGATCCCACCACCTTCCTGTTCTGCAGACGTTCTGTCCCTAAATGGGGTTCTGTAGTGTGGATCTTAAAACAGGTCTTTCTCACTTATACAGAGGAGCGCCATTTAATCACCATTTTGAAGCCTAAAAATAGCAGATAAAGATCTCCTCCCTGTTCAAATGTCTGTATCCAATGGTTTGTTTTAACTGGGCAGCTCCTCAGATCAACGTGACTGTCTGCGCGCGCTCCTTATTTAGCCCGCATTTACAAATAAAGTTGATTAAAATAAAAAAGCGCTGCCTCGTGGCCCCGCCCTCCGCCCCGCCCATCAGCCTCCGCGCCCTCCTCCTCCTCCTCCGCTCGGCTACATTCCCAGTTAGCTCTGAATCCCGACAAACCTCGCTCTGAAAACGACGCAGCGCGCTTAAACCTCCGGACAAAATGGTAAGAACCGACCAAGAACCATCTTTTGGTCGATTCGTGGTTCTGAAAACCCGGTTCGGTCGGGTCTCGGGGCTTCTTGAGTGTTCAGTGGAGCGTTAGGCGGGTCGGCTGGTAGCGTGTTGTTAGCTAGCATGGCTGCCGCTTCTTTCCGGCGGTTAATCGGCGTTTGGGAAATCTACGTACAGCTCCAGAACCGGGATTGTATAACGTTATTTGAATTAAGAAACCCAAGTCTGGCTGATTGTTTGTGTTCCGGTTTGGCAGCGCGCGCAGCCGAGTTGGGCCGCGGATACCTCCCGTGCCGTGTGGCCCGGGGCGGCCATCTTAACAAAGCGCTCATCCCGCTCGGCCACCCAACCTACACCCATCGAGGCCGACCCGAACCGGGCCGGAGAGCGAGCTGGAAGCGGCAGTGGTGTATGTGGGAGGGCGGGTTTGCCCGGGTGGTTGAGTCAGAACGTGACTGTGCAGTCTGCGGAGGCCTCGAGGCTCTGCCGCGCTTAATAAGCTAATTCGCTCCCGAGTTTCCGCCCCAATCAGTGCGTTCCTTTCATTCATCCGCAGACGCCGCTTTGGATTTTTTTTTCTTTTCTTTTTGACGCGGAGACGTCGATGGCTCGTCGTTCAGAGGACAGGAAAGCCATTTTCAGTCACTGTGAGGCGGTCCTGGCGGACAGGAAATGGCAAGGCCGACAAAGGAGCCCCTTTTTCGGACTAAGCTGCCGCATCGGTGCTCGTTGACGCACGCGCGCATTCCCCTTAAAGGGTTTCCTGTCATCTCAGACGTTTGAGCCTAGCCGGATTTAAGCACGTGCCCCTTGAAATTGAAATGTATTCTTCTGTTTGTAATCAGTCTGTGTGGTGTAATTTATCTGTCTTTTATGGGTAAATGAATAATGCTGAATTAAATAATTTGAATAAGTCGTGATGGTGGCACGTGCGGGCCTTCATCTAACCAGCAGGCCTGCTTTCCTGACTCCATCACAAACGAGCTGCTTTTCCTTTTTCCATTCTATCCTAATATTTGCATGTAGTCTCTGACAGAGTGGAGATGTTAGTTTCTATCTGTCCAGAGTTTTCCTGTACAATAAAACCAACCGTACACTGATTACATCTTAGAATTTTACCCAAAAATACAAAGAGCAACTGAAAACTCTGAAAGCAAGTAGTTATCAGATCTAACATTTCCCTGCAGTCACGTGGTGTCACTTTCCCCTAAAACATAATTGCAGTAGGGATAATGGGATGTAAGCAGGAAGTTTTTTCTTTTTTTTTTTTTTTTGATCTGTTAAAACTTTTCCTTTCCTTGATGAGACGGGCCAGAGTTTCTCGTGATGTAATTTCCTCGCTGTGACTCACAGCGAGAGGGCGAGGTCCATGACACTCCCTGCACTCGCTTCGTGTGACACTGCAAAGGTTGGAGCTCCTGCAGGAGCTCTGCCGGGCCGTGTTTCAGGAAAAGTAAACTGCGCACTTGTTCTGGATTCTCTCCTGAGTCATCAGCCCTGATAGTTTTTCCTGAACGTCAGGAGGTTTTTTGTTGACAGACCGATCACCTGGAACTGTAAATCACACTTGAAGTATCAGGCACGTTTTGAAACTGTCATGGAGGAGCATATTCTCAGCTTCTGTGTGTAGATTTATGAAGTTGGACACCACCCATGAGCTGAAGGCCGCCATAGCTAATAAATTGACCTTTGACAGTGTTTAGATTTTTATCCGCTTGGGTTGGAGTTGTCAGACTCAGAGCTCTGCTTTTGTGGATCAGATTGAGGAGCTTTAACGGGATCATCTGAGGTCTGTTAGTCCAACTCAGCTGATCAGTCTGGGACTCCGTATTGTATTTTGTGCTTAAAAAAAAACTTTGAGTTTGTTTTGGTTTTTCCTTGAAGCGAAAGGTCCTTTGTGGATCTGTTTTTCTTCAGCTCAGCAGGATTTAATGAGCTGAAGCTTCTGTGTTTTTATGAAAACGTCCACGAATGAACCCGTCTTCCTCCTCTGCAGGCATCAGGTGTGACAGTTACCGATGAAGTCATCAGGGTTTTCAACGACATGAAGGTGAGGAAGTCTTCGACCCAGGATGAGGTGAAGAAGAGGAAGAAGGCCGTGATGTTCTGTATGAGCGACGACAAGAAGAACATCATCGTAGAAGACGGGAAGCAGATCCTGGTGGGAGACATCGGCGAGACCGTGGACGACCCCTACGCCTGCTTTGTCAAGCTCCTCCCTCCCAATGACTGTAGATACGCCTTGTACGACGCCACCTATGAAACCAAGGAGTCCAAGAAAGAGGACCTGGTCTTCATTTTCTGGTATAGTAGCTTCCAGCATCATTGGTTACTGAAACCCAGCAGCTTCTGGGTTTGTCATTTAGGTTTGATCTACAGAGAAAATGAAAGGAGAAAAACAGATTGATGTTCTTTTAGAAAATTATATGATTGACATGTTAAATTGCTACGTTTTACTCAATCCTAAAGAATTTGTGGAACATTTAGGTGAAAATGTGGTGTTATTTTTATACTGAAAATAGAATGATTATAAGAACAAAACGTCAAATATCTGACAGTGAGACCTCTATTGTTTAAAAAGCAGATAAAATGCATTTTGTTGCTTCTCTGGATGTTTTTGATGGTTAATGTTCTGCCTTCAGAACCCCTCACGCCACCCTCTACCATCCTGACCACCCAAACACAAATTAATCTGCAATTAGTTGTAGTTTATTCCTGTTTTTGAGCTTGTTTAGAGAAAGTGAATTAGAAAAGCTCTTCTTGACCAGAACTTGATTGTATTCTGTGTTCTGACCCAAATACGAGCAGCATTTGTCATCAGTGTTTACCTAAAGTTGCTGCAGCTCACGTGAGCTTTTGTTTTGGTCCCACAGGGCTCCAGAGAGCGCTCCTCTGAAGAGCAAGATGATCTACGCCAGCTCCAAAGATGCCATCAAGAAGAAGTTTACAGGTAAGGCGGCGCCCCCGCCCCGCACTGATGATGCCACCAGTGACCCCGCTTTGACCCCGGGCTCGTCTCCTCAGGTATCAAACACGAGTGGCAGGTGAACGGTCTGGATGACATTCAGGACCGCGCCACGTTGGCGGAGAAGCTGGGCGGGAACGTGGTGGTGACTCTGGAAGGCAAGCCGCTGTGATGTCGCAGCAGAGCCGAGCCAACCGCTGTGCCATCAGGACCGAAGCAACCGACCCCCCCACCCACTCAAACACGCCACTTCACCCAGCAGCTCGCCCTGTCTGTATCCATGTCCTGAAGGAGTTAGCATCTCTAGGCCTCTTTGTTCTTTTTGTTCTGGTTCTTTTGCTTTGTTTTGTTTTTTTCTCAACATAAAAGGAGATCTCAGTAACATAATGGTATGCAAGCACCCCCCCAGCTCTGTGACTTTGTTCACAAACAGTACAACTATACCAAGTACCCCCCACCCCGCTGGTCGTCTCTCTCAGCCAGAGTTTTGCCAAAAAGTCGGTAATGAAGGAAGCAGGCACGTGTGGAAGAGAGCGCCGCCCAACACTGCCTCCTGCCGCACACGGGTCACGCTTTGTCCATGTGAACCCCCCCTGTAACCCCCACCCAGTGTTGTGTTAGACTATGCATCCCGTTTTCCAGCACTTTTTGTTGAAACATTAAACGTCGAATTCTGTGTTTTCTTCTCGTTCCTGCCCCCCCTCTAGCTGTTTGATCGTCGCCTTACTTTCAGTTTGAATGTAACCGTCGAGCAGAGTTACAGTGCACTTTTATTTTGTCAAGAAGCACTACAGAAGCAGAGCTGACCCCAGCAGTGAGAGATGACCCCACTCCCCCACAAACACCACCACAATAATAATATCTGGAGCCTTAAAGTGGAACATTGTTTCTGAGATCACAGGACGCCACTTTGCAATAAAAGCCTGTGGCAGATCTGACGCCTCCCGCCGTGTCTCCTTCCACCAATCACAGCCACACCTGGGATCACACGACACGCATAACGGCGCCTCCTGTCTGTGGGAGGAGCATCCGCAGATTCTCATTGTGTCTGAAAAGGTCTTATTGAATACAATAAAGCTGAAGGTCTCAAACTTGAACGGAAAGAGGGAATTTTTGGGTCTGAAATGTGTATTTTGTGTTTGAGAGTTCTGACAAGTGGTTTGTTCTGCAGCACAAGAAGGTGTAAAACTATCAAAACTCAAATGTTTGAACATCAAAAGACGATAAAATCAAATTCCAAAATGTTCTAAATATGGTTGTTGGATGAGCTGGAACGTTCCACAGACATGGATTTAAAATAAAGTTTGAAAAATGACCTCAATTCATCTGTGAGATTTTCTAAACACATTCTTAAACGAAATTCACTTTATTTACATCCGACTGTTTCTATTATCCTTTTTGACTGCTTTTATTTCAATTCGGGTCACAACAAGTTGGAGGTAAAGTGAATTCGTGGATGAGATCAATATTTCCAGCATATATAATACTTAAAGTAATTTACCTTCCAAACCCTTTCCCTTCTATTTCGTTGAGGTTGAATATATTTAAAAAATAAATACTAACCCTTTCAAATATCCTACTTTGTATTTGAATAATTAAAGGTAGTTTCAGGGAAAAAAAAACATCGATTTAGGAGAAACAGTAAAGTTTAGAGCTTCAGGTTAACTGCATTTGCATTAATGAGTGAGAAAAAAACAAATGTTATGATTTTATTTATATTTGCCTTAATTTCCTATAAATAGAATATTTAATATTTTTGAATGGTTTAAGAAAAATAATGCTACAGCTCCAAATTCACATTATATATTTTTATTATTGAACAAATAAAAAGTTTCTCATTACTATAGCAGAAGGAGTGAAATCCTCTTAAAACTTTCTATTTTAATTTAAAATTCAACAGCATAGAACAAGTAAATTAAGGTGCGTGTGAAATGTTCAGAAAAAAAAATGTAAAATGGAGGAGCTAATAATTTATGATCATACTATAAGATAATGTTATTTTTTTAAATGCTAAACATTATTGACGACGTGACCAACAAATCCGTTTTCTCTTTATTTAGATGAATTAAGAATAAATTTCTATATAACTAAGTTGGATTTAGTAAAAATATGTGTATATTTACTTTAACAGATATTCTACTCATGGAAATTTAAAGAGTAAAACTTTTGTTAATCTCTCCAGGCATAAAAATTAAATACACATAAGTCATTACTTGCGTACTAATATAATTATGAGGATGCTTGAGTCAGTAACACATATAAATGAATAGAAATGACAGTGAATTCAAATGTTTTGAAACTACATTAAATACATTGTTTTTGGCAACATAAAATAATCACAAACTTATTTTTTAAGATGAAAACTGCTATATTATTTTGATTTTAAATGAAATAGTTTTCAAATATTTCTTCAATTAAACCTTTTACTGACTACAAATGTCCTATTTTTGTTGTTTACTTTGATTTGTTATTTCTTTCACGCACCCCTCCCCCTAGTTTTCATTCAGCTGTTTGATTCTCTCGCGAGATCTGGCCACCCCGGCCCACTTCCTGTCACCAGCCGCTCGCAGCCATGATGGTGGGTGTCCGCAGCTTCTCCTCAACGATTCTTCTGTTTTTCTGTCCCTTCTCCCGGGTTGTGCGGGGCTCCGGGGGGCATGCGGGGTTTCCAGGGGGGTCTTTCCGCCTGTCTGGGGTGGTGAACTTACAGCTCTGTTTGTGTCTCCGCAGCAGGAAGGGCTGGACGACGGACCCGACTTCCTCTCCGAGGAGGACCGGGGGGTGAGTGTTCTCCCGGGGGGGCTGTGTGTCCGTCTGCGAAGACGTCCTCCTGTCTGTCAAAGTGTGTGCTGGTTCGGCTGAGTTCGGCAGGGTTCTGTGCTCTCATTCGCTTAAAGCTCTTGAGTTAGCACTGTTTTCTGTGCGATAGCTGTGTATGCTAACGCTAGCATCGTGCTAACGGGTCAGCCGAGGTTCTGGCTCCTTTTATCCGGGCCGGAGCCACCTGACGGCCGGGGAGCAGCCACAGGCCGCGAGGGGACGCCAGCTGGGAGTCAGCTGACTGTCCCTTCAGGGTGAGCCCGTCTGCGGGGAGCGAGGCCTCATTCTCTGCTAACAGCAGTAATTTAATAAAACCATTAAAGTGGAAAAGTTCTCCAAACACCAGAACCGTCTTCTCCAGAACTCCAGAGGTTCTAGTGTCTGTCACGGGGTTCTCCTGCAGAGGAAGGAGTCTTGTCTCCATGGGAAAGTTTTTATCCAGGTGTTTCCTCACCTGTGGAAGAGGTTCTCCTCCTGATGGGCTCAGGTCTTGGGTCCTCTGCTGGTTTTCATCTGATGCTCCAGAGGATGAAACTGCTGAATCCACCTGTAAAAAGACGATAAAAATCCACTTTATTGGAGGTTTTTAAGTTGTGTTTGTGTTCTGGATCCAAGTTCAGCTCTGATTCTGACTGTCACCCAAACTCAGAGTAGTGTCCATACTTTTGGAGTAGATCACAAGTGTCAAAGTCAAGGCCCTGGGGCCGGATCCGGCCCTCATTTTATTTTACTGTTATCAATGACCCAATGTTATCTTGAGCTCATGTCTAAATTGTATAACTTTGACAAAATCTGTTTTGATGGAGAGTAAAATATTGAAAGTTATTTAGGGTTTGAGTTGATTTTTTTTCTGGAATAATATTCCTGCCTTTTTATTATTCATAATTATGTTAAAAAGTTACATTTTTAAAGTTTTACAAATTGGCATTCTGCTAGCTTTTTGGACTAATTTAGCATTTACTAAGATTTTTTTTAGGCCATTTTGGAGTTTAGCCGATATTTCAGCTAAATCCCAGCCGTTTTGGCCAATTTAAGCTTATTTTTCGTTTTCTTTTAGGCTGTTTTGGAGTTGAGCTAATATTTCAGCTACCCTAATTTTTTTTTAGGTTTTATTAGGCTGATTTGGCATTTAGATAATATTTTAGTTGGCTATCACCTTAAGCGTTTTCATCCATCAGTTTAGGCATTTTTAGCTATCAATTTTAGCATCTTCATAAGGTGTGTTTGGATTTTGGCTCCTTGTGCGTCTGAGTTTGACACCCCTGGTGTAGATGAAGAAGTTCTGGAAGCTGTTCTCCTTAAAGCAGCTCTCCTCCACGTTATTGGACTTGCAACTGTTAGTTTATACTCAGAAATAAAATAAAAAATAAAAAACAGGATCCTCAGAGTAATTTGATCTCTGTGACTGTTGCATCATGGGATTTGTGGTTTCCTTTTGCAGCCACGGGCGGTCAACGTGGATCTGGAGATGGATGCGACGCTGCAGGTGGACATCTCAGACGCTCTGAGCGAGAGGGACAAAGTCAAGTTCACCGTCCACACCAAGGTGAGCCCCGGCTGAGCTGCGCCTCTCCTTGTTCCTCACCTGCTGACGGACGGCGTGTTTTCGCAGAGCACGCTCCCCAACTTCAAGCAGAACGAGTTCTCCGTGGTCCGCCAGCACGAGGAGTTCATCTGGCTGCACGACTCCTTTGTGGAAAACGAAGACTATGCAGGATACATCGTAAGGACTGTTTTCTTTAGCTCAGGTTCTTTAGTCGATTGAAGGATTAGGAATTGAGAGGATCTGCCTCACACTAATTTCAATATTTATTTCAAGTTTTCAGGTTTTATTTCAAAATTTTCTTTGTTTTTGTCAAATTTACAATGTCCTGTTTTCAAAATGTAATTTTTTTTTTCAATTGTCTATTTTTCCAAATTTTCAATTCGTTTTTAGTTCACTTTAAGCTGATCCTGATTTGACCCCATACCATCCGATGCAAAAATTAGATTTACCTGATTAAAAAATTAAAATAACTGTAAATAATTAACAGGATAAAGTGACAGCCCTAATTATAATTTGACAAAATCAAATCTGAAAACGAAGAGATTTAAATCTGACGCCATCAAATTGTTCAAAAACTCCCATGATCCTTTGTGTTTTGGATGCCAGATCCCCCCAGCGCCCCCCAGACCGGACTTTGACGCGTCCCGAGAGAAGCTGCAGAAGCTCGGGGAGGGCGAAGGCTCCATGACCAAGGAGGAGTTCACCAAAATGAAGCAGGAGCTGGAGGCGTGAGTGGCTTCACCGTTTGTTATGGACGCCCCCCAGCGCCCCCGTCTGACCTCCCTTTTCTCCTCAGGGAGTACCTGGCCATCTTCAAGAAGACGGTGGCCATGCACGAGGTCTTCCTGTGCCGCGTGGCTGCTCACCCCGTCCTCAGGAAAGATCTGAACTTCCACGTCTTCCTGGAGTACAACCAGGATGTGAGTGGCGGCGGCGGGGAGGGGGCGGGTCTTACTAATGAAACCCCTTCAGACCTGCAGGTGTGACGCCTCCCTGTCTTTTCAGCTGAGCGTTCGAGGGAAGAACAAGAAGGAGAAGCTGGAGGATTTCTTCAAGAACGTGGTGAAGTCTGCAGACGGCGTTCTGGTGGCTGGAGTCAAGGTGAGCGTGCATCCAGGTGAGGCTGGACCCGCCTCCTCTCGGGTATAAGTCCTGAGTTTCTGTGACCTTCAGGACGTGGACGATTTCTTCGAGCACGAGAAGACGTTCCTGTTGGAATACCACAACCGGGTCAAGGACTCTTCGGCCAAATGCGACCGGATGATCCGTTCGCACAAAAGTAAGACCGCCGCAGAGCGTCCGCACTGATGTTTTTGTGCGGCGATGCCTGAAGAGCCGTGTTCTTCTCCACTCAGACGCCGCCGACGACATGAACAGAATCGCCTCGTCTCTCTACATGTTGGGGACGCAGGACTCCACGGATCTTTGCAAGTACGCTCGCGTTCTTTCACGGTTAAACCTGCTCCTGGTCCTCCTCCTGACGCGTTTCTCCTCCAGCAGGTTCTTCCTGAAGGTGTCCGAGCTGTTTGAGAAGACCAGGGTGCGTCTCTGGACCGTCGCAGCCTGTTTGTTCTCCTGCTGATTGTTTTTAACTTTTCATGTTTGTTCTGAAGAAAATCGAGGCTCGGGTTGCTGCAGACGAAGATCTGAAGTTAGCTGACCTCCTCAAATATTACCTGAGAGAGTCTCAGGCTGCAAAGGTCAGTGATCCTCTGGCTCCTTACAGGACGTTTTCCGGCGTGTAAAAACTCAGTCACACTTCCAGCGATTTCAGCTCGGTATCAAAATGTTCAGCTCGTTCAGGACATTACTGCTTTTTGGTATTCCTAATTTTGATATTTTTTGAAATATTCAGTAAAATATGCTGCATAAAAAAATAATGAGAAAGTCTTCAAATTTCAAAATTTTAAGTAGAGCCTTTAAATATATTCATGGGCTATGTTCACAGCTTGTATAGTAATTTTAAAAAATATTGGAGTGTAGCTAATATCTTAGCAACATGGTAACGGTTTTTTTAGGCTAATTTGAAGTTTAGCTTCTGTTTTAGCTACAGGCTAACATTTTTGACTAATTTAGTTTAATTTTTAGGCTATTTTAGAGTCTAGCTTGTATTTTAGCAAGCTAGCTTTTTTGGCTAATGTTGCTTGTACTTTTTATGCTAATTTTGAGTTTTGCTAATATTTTAGAAACATGCTAACATTTTTGGCTAATTTTTTGTCTACTTAGGTGTTTTTATTAGGCAAATTTTATGCTTCTATTTTAGCAACATGCTAGCTTTCTTTTGGCTAATTTGGCATCTACAAAGGTTGTTTATACTAATTTTGAGTTTAGCTAATATTTTAGCAACTTGCCAACATTTTTGGCTAATTTATTATCTACTGAGGTTTTTTAGGCTAATTTAGTGTTCTGCTAGTATTTTAGCTACAGGCTAACATTTTTGACTAATTTAGTTTATTTTTTAGGCTACTTTGGAGTTTAGCTAATATTTTAGCAACATCCTAACGTTTTTGGCTTATTTGTTATCTACTCAGGTTTTTTAGGCTAATTAAGCGTTTTGCTTCTGTTTTAGCAACAGGCTAACGGTTTTGACTAGTTTACTTTTTAGGCTATTTTGAAGTTTAGCTAGTATTTAAGTAACAAGCTAACTTTTTGGCTAAATTAGCACTTATTGGAGTTTTTTATGCTAATTTTGGCGTTTTGCTAATATTTTAGCAAAATGCTAACGTTTTTGACTAATTTAGTTTACTGGGGAATTTCAGGCTATTTTGGAGTTTAGCTAGTATTTAAGCAACAAGCTAGCTTCTTTTTAGGCTAATTTTGCACCTTAACATTTTTGGCTGATTTGTTATCAACTTAAGTTTTTTGGGCTAATTTAGTATTTTGCCACTTTTTTAGCAACAAGCTAATGTTTTCGACTGATTTTTTTTTGTTTAGTATTTAAGGGTCGATCTAGCTTTTTTTTTGGAAAATTTGACATCTATTAAGGTTTTTTGAGCTAATTTTGAGTTTAGCTTTTATTTAACCAACACACTAAATGTTTTTATAAAACTGGCACGTATTAGGGATTTTTAAGCAACTTTACTACAAAATTTCAAAAACTGTAGGCCAACTTCAGCGCTCTTTCATAGTTCTTTAACGAAATTTCAAATCGTGCAAATCATTTGCATTTTCAGTAAATCCCTGCAGCAATTAAAGTCAATTGCGTTGCCATTTTCACCAAAAAGCTTTAGCATCTTCAGTGACTTCTTTCAGCATTCACACTAGTATTATTGCAGGTTCTGCAGCTTTTCTAGTATAATCTTGTTTTATTGCCAGAAACTAACAAAGGACAGAGGCTGCACGATTCATTAAAAGTTTAATAAACTATCATCTTCAATGTCTTTATTTTTGGTTAGTTTAAAGCTAATGATTGTGATGTGTGTTTTACATCCACTTTGCACATGACCCGATTAGTCGACTGCTCAGAAAAAATAATTTGTGATTAGTCGACTATTAACATAATCGTTTGTTGCATCCCTATCTGTGTCCGCAGGACCTGCTGTACCGCAGGAGCCGCTCTCTAGTGGACTACGAGAACGCTAACAAAGCCCTGGATAAAGCACGAGCGAAAAACAGGGATGTTCTGCAGGCGGAGAACAACCAGCAACTGTGCTGCCACAAGTTTGAGAAGATCTCTGAGTCGGCCAAGCAAGGTGAGAGGAGAGCTCAGGTTCACGGCGGTGGCGTCCTCCTTCCACCTGCTGCACCTTCTAAAACCAGTTTCTCTTTTCAGAACTTGTCGACTTCAAGACGAGACGAGTGGCAGCCTTCAGGAAAAACCTGGTGGAGCTGGCTGAGCTGGAGCTCAAACACGCCAAGGTACTGATCCAGATCGCACCTGCAGGGAGTTCACCTGGAGAGCAGAGCAGGTTTCTGACCAAACTTCATAATCAGCAGATCTGTAACTGCAGTTCTGCAGAGAAGCGATTAAGAAGGTCGCCTCCTGCAGGCTGACTACAACACTGCAGGGGTCTTCTTCTTTTTTTATTTTATTTTTTTAATTGTCAATGTTTAAGCAAACATTACATCAAATGAACATTAATGCCAAGAGGTGACAGTGGCAAATCTTCTACATTATGAAAAAAGACAAAGTATCAAATAAGATAATAAATAAATAAATAAAACACACAAAAAACAAACAGGTGGACTGATGTGGTGCTTCCAATTACAGCTTGTGGCCCTGCCCCTCACCTGTCCACTCTGATACGTTTCTTCTCCTGCAGGGGAACCTCCAGCTGCTGCAGAGCTGTCTGGGCGTCCTGAAAGGAAACACTTAACTGTCCGGACCCGCTGGACCCCCCCACAAGGACGGAACCAGTGAAGACAGACGAGCGACACTGACATTTCTGAACCAGAGAGCGAGAACAGGAAGTCCGTTTCCGTCTTCAGCTCCTCTCGGTCCTCCTCTCCTTCTCTGGTTCCACATCAGAACGCCTGTTCTGAACCCGGTCCAGCAGAACCACTCGTTACATTTATGGCCTTCCTCTTCTCGTTTTTTATTTGTTTTCATTCAGAAAAAGAAATAAAAGTTTCTGGTCTGTCAGCCGCAGTCTGGACCCGGTGCGGTTCTGTCCAGTAGCGTTGGACGTCTTTCAGCGGCGCCTCTGGAGGTCATCGTGGCCCCAGCAGAGTCACACCAAGATGTTCCGTCTCGCTCCAAGTCCAGCTGGAAACATCAAACTGGAAGCTTCTGACCCGGTTCTGAGGGTCAGCTGGGGAGGGAGCGGTTCTGAGACCAAACATCTTGTTTGTGTTTGAAATGACGGCTCGTTCTGTTTCTGCTGGAGTCCAGCCCCCCCCCTCATTAAAGTGTAATAATAAAGTCCTTGTACATGTTTTTATGAACTAACAGACGCTTCTCATCCGTGTGGCTCGGTTCTTCTGGTCCGACATGCTTCTTGTTTATCTTCTCGGCGGTGGAGCTTCAGTCTTGTTGCCTTAACGTCAGTCACACTTTGATTTCCTGTAAGAACAGAAAAAGAATCACACGTTCGGTTCCAGTTCTTTATTTTTTAACTGCACTGTAAATGAATGTTCTTCACTCTGATGTGACCAAAGCTTTCAGATCCAGATGGAGATGTGAGGAATTAACTCACTGGTTGGTTTGGTTGGTTGAACTTCAGCAGGTCTGTAATCCACACGGCTCTCTCTCACGCTCAATAAAGTCTCTATGGACACTTTTCTTACAAGTTCTGAGTGTGAATGTTCTTCTTTTGTTTGCCTGATGGGTGGTGAGGATTATAAACACCCGAAGGTCCTGCAGTAGAAGATGTGAATTATTCATCTAAAGATAATCATGACTGGTTCAACTTCCAAATAAGAAAAACAGGATCAAAGTATCTAAAAAAGAAATTGAGAAAAAGTGGATGATTCATGAGGAAATTCAGGTTCTGATAAAGATCTGGAGTGTTTTATTTTGAAGGGGTCTGTGGAAAGACTGGTTCTGTTTGATGTAAGGACCTAAAATTAGCTTTAGGTTAATTTGCTAAAACAAAATACTCAAAAATGACAAAAGTAGTTTTCCAATAAAAAATATAAATTAAAAAATGTAAAGAGTGAAGCTGAAAAAATGTGTATTTTAATGTATTAAGCATTATAAACAAATGAAGAGCAACAATTATTTACAAATTTATCAATTTAAATGTTTCTGATGGATTTCACTGTAAATTCTTAGGTATAATTTAAACAAGTAAACAGAATAACATCAGATGATTATAAAATATGACAAAGTAAAAAGTCTCAGAAACTTAAAGAGCTCAATAATTAACTAACAAAAAAAAATAGATACTAAATTTTGTAAAGCTTAGAAATACTCTTTATTTAACTAGAAACAGATTTTCTTTGGTTTGAAAAAATAAACACGACAACAGTAATACAATTTGTTTTGATGAAGGCCTTAAGTAATTGAAAGAAATGGCTTGGTTTTATGTTGAAGGTGAGCGTTTTATTGTGACAGATGCCCGACGGAAGTGATTGAACGTCACCGGAAACGCGGGCTGAAGCTTCTTTAAGTTTGTGTGAAAATGAGTTCCATCGGGACCGGGGTGAGTCTTTTAAAGCCTCTTCAAACCCAGCTTGTCCCCGATTAAAATAGTAAACGAAGTGTTTTTTAGTTTTTATTGGTTTGAGTGGAAAAAGGCGGCCATACTAACAGGAGCGCGTGAGCAGCAGCACGAAGCTAGCATGTTAGCTTGCTGAGTCACAGAGCGGCCGCTAACACAGAAGAAGTGAAAGTAAAACCTCGTTTTGTTGCTAATTTATTCGTTTGTTCTGGATATTTGAAAATCAGTAAGAGTTGAAAATTGTTGGTGATAATTCCGTGGGATTTTTTTGGTTCTTTATCTTCGCTTTATTTGGGATTTCTTTGCGTGAAGTGATGCTAGCTGCGGCTAGCTGACAGAACTGATGCATTGAGGAAAACCAAATTAAAACCCGATTGTTTTGTGGACCAGTCTGTTAAAAGTGATATTATTCCTACTAAGTGGAGCGGAAAGCAGCTGTTTCTGGTCAAATCGACTTTTTTAAGCTTTGACATCTTTCTAGAATGAAACAGTAAGATCTTTAGTTACTATTTTTCAATTAAAATACAAAAAAAATATAACAAGATTGCCTCAAAGATCTACTTTGAAACATTATCAATAATTCCATTGTTATAATTACACTCTTTTAATCCTCTTTCCGAAATTTTATAGTTCAGTCAGACCGGAACATTACAGAAAACAGTCTAAGCTATATTGTAAATTTACCCTTAAATAATCTGGGAGTTTTCTTTGTTTTCTTCTGTTCTGAGCTCTAAATTGTGGAGAGGAAAACACTCTAAAAACGAATCGTAACAGTGGATACGAGCTATTGGACACAACAAGAGCAGCATGAAAGTAAATTTAGTTATGGATGAGAAGGGTTCCATACAGAGAAGGATCTACAGTGATCTTGTTTGATCTGCTGAAACTAAAGACCCAGCTTCAACCAAGCACCGGTTTGTGGTCAAACCCATCGACCCCAAACCACTATGAACACAGAAAAACAAATATAAACTGATTTTAGGAAGAAAGTTCTTGGATCCAGAAGAATTTATTTGGAAATCTAGAGCACAAACATCCCTTCCTAAGTCTGTTTTTTTTTCCGGATGTGAAGAAACTTTTGCTAACATTCAGTACAATTACAGGAGAATTGGAAATGTTAAATTTAGCTCAATGTTGCCCTTTTCTCTTCCATTGGAAAACTGACCATCTAAGTTATTTATTAATTTTATACGTGTTACTTGGTTAGTAGTTTTTGCTTTACACTCATGTTTGTAGAATTTCTTCAAGATAAAAACAAATGAATTCATATATTTTTTGTTTTTATTTATGGTTGTTTATGATCAGTCACAGCTATATTTAAGCATCCAAGCTCCATCTCTTAGTCTTGATCACCGCAGTAAAAACCTTCTACCCCTGGTTTTGTGGACTCGCATTCACCTTCTCGTTTGTGAATAATTGTGTAACAATGTGTTTGTGTGTCCCGCAGTATGACCTGTCTGCCTCCACCTTCTCCCCCGATGGTCGGGTCTTCCAGGTGGAGTACGCCATGAAGGCGGTGGAGAACAGCAGGTTTGTTACCCTTCCACACCTCTCATCTCAGTTTGTGTGTCTGTGTGTAACCTGTGTGTGTTTTTGTGTAACTTCCAGCACAGCCATCGGGATCCGCTGCAAAGATGGAGTCGTGTTTGGAGTGGAGAAGCTCGTTTTGTCCAAACTTTATGAGCAGGGGTCCAACAAACGCATCTTCAACATTGACAGACACGTTGGCATGGTAACCTGACTGTATCATCTATAATTTTTCAGGTTTTCAGCTGCGACAGTTAATGCTGCAGATTTGTGTCTCGATGTGTTTTCTCTGTTGTCCTCCTGTTTTCGCACAACCTTCTTGTTTATTGAGCTATTTTAAATAATAAATGAATGAACGATGTTCTGTCAATGAAATCACACAGGAGGGTTTAGGAAGAGATTAAGGCTCTTCTGGTTCTGGTCCCGGTCTAGCTTCAGTAGTTCTGACGATCAGAATTTGGAAGCTTTTTGAGATTTCCTGTCCTCATTAGAGTTGATCAGTTTGTGGAGGAGCTCTTCTTGATGGCGGTCTGTCTCTCCCTCTCCAGGCGGTAGCCGGCCTGTTAGCTGATGCTCGCTCGCTCGCTGAAGTAGCCCGAGAAGAAGCCTCCAACTTCCGGTCGAACTATGGACACGACATTCCCCTGAAGGTATGTCTCTCTGTCTCTCCTATCAGTTCATCACGTCCGTTTCCATGACGACGCTAACGTGACTGTGGTTGCAGCACCTGTCCGACAGAGTGGCCATGTACGTGCACGCGTACACGCTGTACAGCGCCGTGAGGCCGTTCGGCTGCAGGTGGGTGTCTGTCAGCCTGAACAGGTTTTTGGGGAACTGTGATGCGTTCAGGGACAGTAGGAACATTTGATGAGGCTCTTTGTCTTTAACCCCTCCCTCATGTGTTTGCTCCTCTCAGCTTCATTTTGGGTTCGTACGACAAAGACGACGGTCCTCAGCTCTACATGGTGGACCCGTCTGGGATCTCTTACGTGAGTGGGATGTGTTCGTGTGCACTCGGGTGACTCCAGGTGAGGTGACTGACCCGCCCGCCTCTGTGTCTTCAGGGTTACTGGGGGTGTGCAATCGGCAAAGCAAAGCAGGCGGCCAAGACGGAGATTGAGAAGCTGCAGGTGAGTCTGCAGGGGCACCAGTGTAGGAGGGAGTGTAGTCTCTTTGATTTGTGTGATTCTTGATGTGTAACTCTGTAATTGCAATTGTGTTGTCACATGAAAGAAAATTACAAATACAAAAAATGTAAGGCTGTCAACGTTAAAGTGTTTTGGCACGCGATTAATTAAAAAAATATTAACACATTAATATTTATTAATGCTAATTAATTACACTCTGTGAACCGTCTTCCGTCAGTTCAGGCATTAATTTCTGATAATGCTCTCTTTGTTGGGCATTATCCCCCTTATAACATGGTCACTTACAAAATGAATGATTCAATCCATTTTTAGGACTTTTTCTTGCTTTTTAGGGTTTAGATCACTTTTTCCACAAAAGGCGGACTATTTGATAGGTAATGCAGCCCGTTGTCATGGTAACGCAACATCGTACTGCTGAGCTGGAAAGCGACATAAATGCCGATCGTCATGAAACGTTCTATAAAGCATCAGTTCACCTCCTAAGTCTTGTTTTGTCTGAACATATTGAACATTGGGATGGAACTTATTTTTTAGTTGTGCATCCACACACAGCAGCCAATCAGAATAGAGCATTTGCCTGGACCAGTTAAAGTGCAGAAACATGTTTGTTTGTCAGTATCTTTATTTTCTTGGAGTAAAAATGCAGACATACGTCTTTAGAGTTCTGTTTATCTTACTGTTGGTGTGTTTTGTGCTCACAAATTACACTGCTGAATTAACACTATAAATTTTAACATCTCACACAAACAAATACATTTTTTTCATACATACAAATGAAGGGAAACAATGTCTCTCTGGCCTGTTTTTGTACAAAATCAGAATATTGTATCAAATTTAACTCATAAAACATTGATTAATTTGATTTTTGAATCGAATGACTGCACTAAAAAAAAAAAAACAATTTATATGTATAACTTAAAATTACAAATTTAAACTACCCAAACCAAAAAATCTATAAAAATTATGTACAAATTTCTTGATACAAACACAAAACTGCATTTATGCATAAATCTGATGAGACTTTTCACGTCTCAAAGATTCGTGTAAATGATGCGTTTCAATTTTTAAAGATTTGTATGTGTATTTACTCTCAAGCTGTTGTAATTTAAAGTTGTACGAGTGTAAATAGTATTTCTTTGTATTTTGTAATTTTTGTGAATCCACAATTACAAGTGTGCACAGTTATGCACAAAATGTGTTGTATGAGTTTTAAATCAAGAATTATGAAGACACAACCTGGACGAGTCTCCTTTCTCTCCATACTGGCGAGCCTTTCAGACAGGAAGTGAAAGGTGATTGGTTTATGGAAACCCCTTTATGGTTTCTGCTCAGGCCTGTTTGGGACTTCCTGTCTGAAATGTGAATAAGAGTAATTTCTTCCTGAACTTCACTGGACTCTGGTTCAGTTCTGATGTTCCAGCTGCTGTTAGATGTTCTTATCCGTCCGTTTCTCTGACAGATGAAGGACATGACGTGTCGAGAACTGGTCAAAGAAGTCGCTAAAATGTGAGTGGACGTTAAACTCTGTGAAGATTCTCTGAACCGTAAGATCCTCAAACATTTTTTTCCTTCCGTTTTTAGAATTTACATCGTTCACGACGAGGTGAAAGACAAGGCCTTTGAGCTGGAGCTCAGCTGGGTCGGAGAAGGTCAGAACCTGAACTGTTCTAGCAGCATGATGGGAAATGAATGTGGTTGTCACGGCGACGCCTGATTCTCTGGTTCTCTCCTCTGTAGTCACAAACGGACGGCACGAGTTCGTCCCCAAAGACATCAAGGAGGAAGCAGAGAAATACGCCAAGGTGAGTCCTGAGCGCTGCACTTCCTGTTGACGCCTGCGGGTGGCAGTATTGTCAGCTGACCTCCTTTCTGCTGCAGGATTCGTTGGAAGAGGAAGACGACTCGGATGAAGACAACATGTGAGCCCAGAGCTGCTTCCTCCGGTTTCCTCTGACTCGTCTGCTTTGTTCGTCACTTCTTTTGTTTTCACATTTGGAAATAAAATTCTGGAAATGTTTCCTGGCTGTTTTTCTTCTTCAGTGATTCTAAAATGAGGCTCCAACAGTCTGTGGTTACAAACTTTATTAGAAACAGAGAGCTGCTCATTGTGCACACACACTTCTGTGCGTTTCTGTATTTACAAGTTTTGCTCTCCGGAAAAAACACCACAAGGAAAAAAAAAACAAACCGAGGAGTTCATAGGACTACAGTACAAACAGTCTTCTCTTAGAAAATATTAGAAATCATTCTGTGCCGGTGTGAAAAATGTAGACGTGTGGTCTCTGCTCAGAGCTTTATTTACAGAACAAACTGAGGAGCTGAACGTCTGGGAGGCAGGAACAGAACAGAATCCGGCGAGGAGGCGGAGCTTTAAGTGCATGAAGATCCGGGAGGATCCTCTCAACAGCTGACCTGCTGTTTGGATCAGAAACGAATCTCGATTCAAAGATGGAGTCTGACAGTAAATTAAACTACATTTCTGTTGACTAATTATTAAATCCTTTAAGTCAAAAGTTTATGAGAAATTCTACCAAAATAAAAGCTTTTTGTAAAACATTTTTAAATAAAGGTTGAAAGAAAAACAAACTATGGGCTTCTTTCTGTTCTTAACCTCCAGCGTTCAACGACTGCAACAAAATCTGTCAGATGACTCTGAAACCAGCAGGAAGTGGGCGGAGCTCTGCTGCAGCTCCTCCTCTGACAGGAATTGAGTCCACAGGTAAGGCGGCAGCTCCTCCGTGTGGGCGTGGCCAGGATCCCATGTGCTCCTGCGTCAGTCCAAAGCACCGTGGGATGCTGGCGGCTGACAGTGGGCGGAGTCTGTGGCAGGAGGAGGCGGGGCTGCTGGTGGGGCGTGTGTAGGCGTGTCATCACCTGCACTCGACAGCGACAGCGTTCTGAGCAGGCGAGGCCGAGGACGGACTCATGCCGGTGTCGGAGGAGCCCGACGAGGTCGACACCGTCGTGTTTGAAACTGCAGGACGACACCACAGGTTAGGATGGTTCTGGTGACCCGCAATACCTCCACAACTATACCCAGCATGCAGTGCTCACCTTCGCGCTCCTTCTTCTTCAGTCTCTTCCTGCGCCGGTCGATAGACGCCACCTCGGACTTGAGGCTCATGTAGTACTTCCTGATCTCCTGCAGCTTGTCCTGAAGGAAGGAGATCCTCTCGGCGCTCGTCATGCTGTCCAGGTCGTCTGAGACAAAAGGGGCGGGGTTAAAGTGACAATCAAAACCCTGTGATCTATAACAGTGGTGTCAAACTCAACCGCACAGGGGGCCAAAATCCAAAACACACCTTGGACACCAATTTAAGCCTAAATTAGCCAAAACAGTTAGCTTGTAAATATTAGCTAAACTTCAAAACAGCTTAAAAAAATCTTAGTAAATGCCAAAATAGTCCAAAAGGTTATCAGAATGCCTATTTTTCAAACTTTAAAACTGTAACTTTTAACATAATTTTAAATAATAAAAATGCAGGAATATTCTTCAAGAATCAACTTAAACCTTAAATAACTTTCAATATTTTACTCTCCATAAGAATATATTTTGTCAAAATGATACAAGTTAGAAATAAGAAATAATTAACATTAACAATAAAATAAAATTATCTGGAGGGCCGGATCCGGCCCCTGGGCCTTGACCTTGGCTCATGTGAGCTCACACATTTAATAGACCACTTCCAATGAAAAATCGATGTTAACACGGATATTTTGGGCTTTCGGTTTGACATTTTGCACCGATCCTCTTCCATGCGATAGTGTCAGGTAGCAACAGTTCTTGAACGCGTGTTAAATTCCCGATGTAAACACAGTGTAGGAGTGAAAAACTAATGAGGAAAATTAGTAACAATCTTTTTTTTTTTTTTTTTTTAAATCCAGAAAAGGTTTTAAATGAGCAGAAAACAATTTCTAGTAAAACAAAAGTCCCGAATACCCTCACTCCCCATAACCCAGGGGTGGTAAACTTTTTGGGTCAAAATGGTTCTGAATGTGTCAGAAGGGCCGGACTGTGAGCAGATATGTGGTGTTTCCATTGTGGTCTATAAAATTGAATCTCATGAGCATCCATGCTCGCTAGTTTTTGCAGAGACTTCTGGAAATTTTTACTTTAAATGATTAAACCTTTATTTTGAGATTAGATCTCTTTTTCTGGAATTTCCAGGGTTACACTGGATTTTTAATTTGTAGATTTGAACACACAACCACCTTATAGATGAACTGGGTTCATAAAATCGATTTAAACTCAACAGATCAATAATTAATTTATAATATAAATTGATTCAGCACATAAAGCTAAAGTCTGCTAGCTTAATGCTAACGTTTAATGAGATTTCCCACAGGACGGCTAATGCTAATGCTTGGTTGACCTACACATACATTGCTGATACATTTGAGAGAAATGGTCATATTGTGTATCTGGAATGAATTTTAGATCTTTAAGTCCATCTCATGAAAAATGGGAGCAAAAACAAAAGTGTTGTGTTTATATTTTTGTTGAGTGTATGTAACACTGTATGATATCAACAATCTCATTATTTCATTTTACAGTATGTGAACTGGATCAGATTAATATAAATATATTCAAATCATATAGTAGATTATTAATGTATTTCTAAACAACGTGTATAAACGTGTAAACTCAAACCTGAACCGAATTGAAGGATCGAAAGAATCAAAATCAGAATCGAACTGATTCAGTTTCTGGTGAAATGAATCAAATTATAACTGATACCCAGCCCCATTCTATAGTGCAGTGAGTGAATGTGGACGTTCAACAGCATCTGCTTCCACAGCGGCGGCGGCGTGCTCACCGAGCTGGAGCGTCCACTTGTAGGAGCGCTGAGGCGACGGGAAGCTCTGCTTGTCTTTTCCGTGAGCGGTCGGAGACGACAGGGCGGGACAGCGGGACTTGTGAGTCTTAGACAGAGACGAGACCCGAGACTGATCCTCGCTGTCGCTGCTGTGACCTGAAGAAGAAGCAGCAGGTTAACGTTGACCAATCAGATCACAGATGAGCCAGAGGAACAAACTCTACTATAACTATCAGCGTAAAACGTCGTCTTTGATCGAGCAGCATCTCCGTCAGGTAAATGTACCGAGGCGGTCAGAACTGGATCTTTCCAGCGCCAGCGGTTTGCCTCACCTGCTCCGTTCTTCTCGCTCTTGCCGGGGGTGTTTGGCCGTTTCTGGCTGCGTTTATGTTTCTTGGCGCTCGGGCTGGAGTTGCACTCGTTTCCTCTCTTCTGGCCTGAAAGGTCAAAGGTCACATGTTACTCGCAGCTCAATGCCGCCGGTCGGCCCACGGCGTCTCGACCTTCACCTCTGTCCTTGCTGTCCTGCAGAGAGACGAGCGACGTGGACGACGGCGAGGTGCTGCCGGCGAACCCGGGACTGGAATCTTCCTCTTGCTCCGCCCTCGTGGATGCTGGCTCCGCCTTCGCGTTTGCCGGCGGCAGCTCCTCTGGGCAGGGGATGGGGGCGGCGTTTAGGACAAACTGTCTGACTTGAGGCTGAGGGGGTGGCGGGCTGAGGTGGGCGGGGCTTGAGGAGTGAACAGACAGACGAGGAGGGGGTGGAGCTTGCTGCTCTCTCATGATGGGGAGAAGGTTTTCTGAGGAGGCGGGCTTTTCCCTCTCATCCGGGTCGTCCAGGTCGACCTCGTGGCAGACCAGCGCCTCCGGGCCAATCTGTGGCTCCTGCTCTTCGTGGGGGGCGGGGCCTGCCGTCTCTGTTACGATGGGGGCCGTCCCGGAACGGCTCTCCAGTCCTTTCTCATCGGCTACAGACAGACGCTCCTCTGGGTTCTCCTGCGTCTCGCCTCCCTTGGCGACAGCCTCGCTCCTCCTCTCTGGGCGTAGAGGCGAGCTGAGGGTCTTGGGGGAGGAGCCTGGGGTGGTCTTGGCCGTGGGCGTCACCGGGGCGTCGTCTGACCTGCCGTCGCAGCACAGCTTCTTCTCTGCAGATCTTTGCTCTGCGGCTTTCCGTTTTTGCGCCGAGCTGCTCTGTTCCTGAGGCTCCTCCTCCTCCTGCGGCCCCGCCTCCTCCTCAGAGGCGGAGTCTGTGTCTGAGTTGGGCACAGGTGACTTGACGGGGAGGTGCTGAGAGGGGAGGCAGTGGAGGACCACCATGGGCTCCTCCTGTCTCTTCAGGACGCTGCGAGGGGGAGAAGGCAGCAGCAAGGTCTGAGGGGGGCTGCTGGGAAAGATGGGGGCGGGGCTTAGAGAACAAAGCTGGATGGTGGGAGGAGTTTCAGAGGCCTGCTCCCGTTGGTTGGGCTTGCGACCTCTGACACGAGGGGAAGAAGTGGGGGCTGCTCGGCTGTCCTCTTCAGCTGCAGGTATCAAAGACACCGGTGGTGGCGGCGGCGGCGAATTTGGGGGCGGCGCTCTGCTGGGGGATGTCACAGGGGTGGCTTCCTTGTTCTTATTGGGGAGGGGCATCATTTTCACAGCAGGTAATGTTCTGCTCTCCTTGTCTGATTGGCTGGACATCATCGAAGTTTCACCTGCAGGCTCCTCCCCCTCCTCTGCCTCCCCTCTCTCTGATTGGTTCAGACTGTCCTCAGACTCCTCCTTAATTGGAGTTATGGCAGCTGCAGGCAAAGGAGCTGACGTTGCCGTGACAACCTCGTTCTTCGCAGGTGTTTCAATGTCGGGCACCTCCCTTTTCTCCTCCTCCTCTTCTTCCTCCTCCTCTTCTTCAGGCTCCTCCTCTGGTTGGTCGCATTCGCTTTCCGCTCTTCCTCGCCATGGCGAGGACTTGGGAGGCTTTTCTTCTGATTCGCTGTCGTTCGAGGAGCTTCCAGAATCTTCTGTGGATTAGAAGAGAGGAGCATCAGATCCATTCAGGATCGAAAACGGGAACAACCACCGGGGGGCGCCGTTCTCACCGACGGAGGCTCTGTCCGAGTCGTACATGCCCGACGTCCTCCTGGTTCTCCTGAGGGGTGTGTCTGTACGGAGGGACGCACGTTTACGTCTCTGATCATCACAGCAGGTTTGAGTCAGAGCGCTCTGTGTCTTACCGTCTCCGTTAGCGATGCCGGGCACGCCGTCTCCTGCGCTCCTGCCGTTGGACTGGCCGTCACCAGCTGACACTTTGGCCATACCGCGTCCTGCAGAGCCGGTGGGCGTGGTCCTATTCGAGGGTCGGCCGCGCTTGGCGCCCGTCGGCTTCAGCGGCGCGGCGACCGGCAGTTTCTCGTCGTCCCTCTCTGCCTCGTCCTTCTCTTTGTTCTGTCGGGAGACGGTTTTCAAAATCAAATTCAGGAAAACGTGGACACAAAACCCAGAAACGATCAGACGGTTTCAGGGGCCGACCGAGAAATCTGCCCTCCGAACGGCGAAGCCTTGAGAGAAAACTGAAAGGCAGGACTGTGTGTCGATCGAGATCTTTACGATCATGTTTATGCTGAAAACGAATCGGTTTCATGTTGAGAGGTAGAATGAAGTTCAGACTTTAGTCATAATTAACTACGATCCTCCAAACAACCTCATGAATGATGAGTTATACTAAACCAAAATGTTTCATCTGGTTATTTTCAACCAGCCAGCGACATCAGGGAGGAGTTTACAGTTCACACGTTTAGACACATTTGTTTAGAAATACAATAATTTACTTTATGTTTTGAATATATTTATATTAATCTAATACAGTTCGCATACTGTAACATTTAGATTCAGATCATTAACAATGTAAACACGGTTCCGTTTCAGTTTGGCCACTAGGTGGAGCTCACGCTATAGCAGTACACTTTGTTCAGGAAGAATAAGAAAAAAAAAACTGTTTTAGACCACAAATGGTTACTTTAAAAATATTTTCTTAAAATAGTTTGTAAAATTCATGCCTGTGAGTTTATAAAGATGTTCATTTAGTCGGTAATGTACGTTTAGGTTGACCGAGCGTTAGCATTAGCTGTCCTATAGGAAATCCCAGTATACCTTAGCATCAAGCTAGCAAACTTTAGCATTATGAGTTATATTGATCTCTACTTTTATGGATCAATTATTAGTCTATTAAAACTAGATCGATTCAAATCGATAAATTGATTTTATCATCCCAGCCCTTAGCGGAGTCGAGACAGGAGCAAAGAACCAAGAATATTTCCAACTTTGAATCCGAATTAACACCAATGACGCTGCTGTTCATCAACTATCAGAGGATTCCCTGGCAGTTAAATAAAGTGACAGTATATGAGAACTGGACTAAGTCACCCCCTTCCCTCCTTTGGATCCCAAACAGGAAGTACCTGCTGGATGCAACAAGGCAAAATCCATTCTATTGGTCAGAATTACTATACTTGCCCTGAAACTTTTTTAAAATGTTCTTGATAATCTTAAAATAATCTGAATATAATTTGAAACTCAATAAAAGTAGGAGGAGCCTGTTGACCTCCACGTCCAACAATCAAAATATTTGACAGTTTTTGTGTAGCTCACTTTCAAGTAATAGGGGGTGTGGCCTTCCAACAAGCTCACTCCTGATTGGTAGTTGCCATAGAAACTCAGGCTGATTCGGACTAACCACTGATACTGACGACGTCTGGCTCCAACATGTATCACAAAAAGATGCCAACTAAACTGAATATTTGATTGGAGTTCGAAGTGTATGGATGATGTCACACTCACTCAGTCCAGTTCTCTTGTACAGTCGATGGTTGGACTTTAAATCAATGTTTTTACTTTTAATGACAATGAAAATCAGCCACATTAATCCACCCTCTAATAATCTGTACCCGGCCTGGCAGAAGCTCATCTACTTGAACTAAAGGTTGCTCTCAAAGGTTCTTAAACTTCTTGCTGGATTTGCTGAAAAAAGTTGACGTGCTGCAACATGAACCGACTTTTCCAGAAGTTTCATTCAGCGAGTTTGACCAAAAGTCTCAGTTTCTCCTCAAAGAACCCGATTCTCTTCTTTGGTCTTTTCTACTGCGTTCATTTTCAGTCCACGTGGTAACAGAAATGCCTCATCTGCAGGTTTATCTAGAATCATTCAAAGGTCAGAGGTCAGCCTTGGAAATGATAGATGAGACTCACAAAAATAATCTCACAGGTTTGGGAAAACACGGACCAGCCGTCAGCGCTCATGTTTTCTGTTTAGACCAGAGGTTTTGTAAGAAGAACTTTGAGAGGCTTCGACTTCTGTCTGAACTGCAGCTGCGTTTTTCTTGAAGATCAAGTTCAGGTCCGGCTGGAGGCCTGATCGCTGATGTTCACATGTGAGATTATGATCGGAGTTTTCATCTAATCCGTCTCACCTTCACCTTCTTCCGTTGCCTCCTCTTCGTTCCTTTCTCCGTCGGCCAGATGATGCGGTCGGCCTTCACCCACTCGTCATACCTGAAAGAACACACCTGTCAGTCGCTGCACACTCTGAGGTCAGAACTTTCCTCTGTGCTGACTTTAAGTGTGTGATTGTTTAGTAATCATTCACACTATAGTGATTCTCCTGTCAATCACACTTTCAGTGATTTTATCTTGGTATCCAAATGTTCAGCTGGATCAGGACATTTCTGCTTGTATTTTTGGTATTTATAAACTTTATAGCTTCTGAAATATTGAGCAAAATATGCCCCATAGGAAATGAATGAAAAGTCTTCAAATTTCAGCAATTTAAGTAGATTAGCAACAAGCCTTTAAATATATTCATGGAATGTTTTCATCTTTTTGAGTAATTTTCAAAAATATTGGAGTTTAGCTCATATTTTAGCAACATGCTAACGTTTTTGGCTAATTTATTATTTACTGGGGTTTTTTAGGCTATTTTTTTAGCTTCTATTTTAGCAACACACAAAATATTTTTGCAAAATTGTCAAATATTAGAGATTTTTAAGCAATTTTACTCAAAATTATTTTCTGAAATTTAGGTGAACTTCAGCGCTCTTTCAAATTTCTTCAACAAAATTTCAAATCTTTTAGCAAATTTAACATTTTACAAATATCTTTTGCATTTTCAGCAAATCCCTTCAACAATTAAAGTAAATTCTGTCACCATTCTCTTCAAAAAGCTTCAGCATCTTCAGCAAATACTTAAAGCAAAGAGCATTCACACCAGCATATCGCAGGTAATGCAGCTTGTCTAATCTTCTTGTGGCGGTGGAGCTGCCGGCTCACCTGACGTTCCAGCCGTAGTAGTGCACCAGGTAGAACTGCTCTCCGCTGTCCGTGTCCGTCTTCTTGATGTGAGCCTCGTAGATCTTCTGCGTCTTTCCTCGGCCGTACTTCACCCGGACTTTTGTTCCTGCCAGCGAGTCTCCATCCTCCTCATCGCCGCTCCTGCAGAGCAAACATCACCTGTCATGACCTGGACTGGCGGCGCCGTCAGGAGCGCCTGACGACCTTTAACATCCTTATTGTCAGCGTACGCACGGAGATGTCATTTCACAGTTTGAATCAGTGGCTGTGCCTCTTCCCTTCAGCAGGAGGCGCTACGCCGCACTAAAGCACATCAGCTGATCAAAGGTCGTGTCTCACCTGTCTTCTCTCCGGGCTTCTTCCTCAGCCTCCTCGTCTTCATCCTCCTCCTCCTCGTCCTCGTCCTCTGAGCCCCTCTCCGAGTCATCCGCTCTCCTGTTGCTGCGCCTCCTCGCCTCCCTCTGGTGCTCCTCGCCGCTCTCAGCCGCTCTGGCGGCGAGCTCCAGCCTGGAGGGCGGTTTCCCGCGGTTCCCTGCTCCCCTCCTCCTCCCCTGAGGTCAGAATCACTCGCGTTAGCACCACACCTGTGATGAAGGCCTCTCCTCCTCCTCCGTGAAGGCATCCTTACCCTCAGCGACGGCCTCTCCCGGATCTCCCGCTCGCTCTCGCTGTCAGACTCCTCCCTCTTGTCATTGACAGGCTCCTCCTCCTCGGTCAGCGGGGGCACTGAGGGCTCCTTCAGCTCCGCCCGGGCTTTCTTGTGATTGGCCAGAGCTGGAGGAGGCGGGTCGTTGTGATGGATGGTCCTGAAGGTGATGGAGGCGGAGCGGCAGTACTCCTCGAAACCAAACAGATACCTGGCAGCACAGAGGTCAAAGGTCAGAGCTTCTGTGACGTGACCTTCATCTTCAGAAAGGCCTCTCATTGGTCAGATCATTTTAAACCATTCTGTCCTGATTGGTTTAAAAATCTTTTCGTCTTTCTGCACCTTTGAGTGAAGATTTGACCTAGTAACCGATGAAAATACATTTGGGGACGAGTGAACACCTCCCCGAAACAGGAGGACATCACAGCCAGAGAAACTGTAATGTCATGTGATGTAATACATCTCTGATCAAGTTAACAAGTTTTTTCAAAATCCATGAACTAAACCAAGACACGAAGGAAGTTTTTGAATGATTATGGGATGGCCACAGGATAGATTTCTTGGTGGCCATTTTGAAGGAAGTGTAAAATTTGGTGATTTGTACCTTTTTCCTACAATATGGGAAAAGAAAACATTTTTTAGAGCAATATTCATGACGTTTCACACACACACCACCAGCATAAGTCTACAACCACAACCAAAGTTTGGATGACCTTTGACCTCAAGAAGGTCATCTTGAATTTTCGACTAAAAAAAATCCTCTTTAATACCAGCTACGAATTTAAACTCCTCCTAGGGATTATGGTCCATCGCCTCAGAACTCCCCGAACTTCCTTTAGAAGAAATGTTGGCTTTATTTCCAACATGAGCTCACAAAAGTGGCGTTCCTTTACCAAAATATTGTGAAAATTAAAAAAATGAATCATTGGCTCCAGCTGAACAAAACGATACAATACAAACATATTAGGAATGTGGGCGTGGTTAACAAAAAACATCTGTTACCAAGGAAATCCAAAAATTTACTTATGCAGATTCTTTAAAAAATGACGGACAAGTTCATTCATCGCCCCAAAAATTAAAATGGTTGCTATGGAGACAAAACCAAAAGAAAAGTTGCCATTTTGGAAAAGGTGGATCTTGTTGAAGGATTCGTCTGATCGGGCTGGCAGAGGCAGTGGGGGAGAGGAATGTGGGTGTGGCCATTCAACGACAGGAAGTACCGCTGGTTCCAACAACTCAAACTTCTATTGAGAAACAGACCGCTATTTCTCATTATATTTGTCAGAATAACCGTTCTTGCTCTGATGATTCTTTCTTAGCATGTTTTTTCTAATCCTAATCTATTTTTTAAAGAAATTACTTCTTTATCACAAGTTATAAACTGACCAATCAGAGAACAGTACGGTGGACTTAGAGGACGTTTGTAAGCTTTGGAACGATTTCACAGCTTTATAATAGAAATGAGGTCCCAAAAACCCAAAATGTGCTGCATTTGTTGTTGCAAACACGAGTCCCAAACTTCACATTGTGGTAAATTATATGAATCAGTGCGGTAAGGAGCATCCACAGCCTCAAACTGCACTCAGCAGAAACAAAACATACAATGACATGAATTGAACAATCCTCTAAAAAATATGAAAAATTGCAGAATCACTTCATGTCCTGTAGCAAATTGATGGTGTTTAGAGCAGATATAGGGAAGACAAATAAAAAAACCACAATATTTGTATCTGTGATTCATTGTTCAACCCAAAAAACAAAGGTGACCATAAAAAACTGTAAATATTAATAACCTGCTAAATTTGAGGTCTATTGAGCTGTTTAGTGTATTTTTGTGTTCAGAATTGGAAGCTCGATCTTTTGTAGTCACTACATTTTGTCTCTGGATGTTAGAAAATTGTGGCTGGCGGTTCCTACTAACATCCAAAACTAGAAACATCAGAAACATCTTTCTAATCATTTGCTCTTAAAGCAAAACGTCAACAAACTTCAGCAGATTAGAACAAACGTTAAGGTTATTAGACTAAAACAATCGCAGATTAGCATCATGCTAACAAGTTATATCACCTCCATTCTCCTCAAAGAGCCTCAGACCTTCATGATGAACAATCACCGTTTTCCATAAGATGAGCTTCACATTTTTAAACTTCTACAGAAACAGAAACCAGCAGAGAAGCTGAACTTTGAGTCCACCTCACAGGATTCTGTTCTTTAGAAAGCTGTAAAAGTTTAACCGAAAAAAGGAGCATCCAAACTTCTTCTAGATCAGAATCTGTCTCATTCAGAATACAGTTTACACTCTGGATCACATCAGCTCAGACTCGAACACAGAAGAATCAAAGCCTCTTACTTCTTGTAGGCCGTCTTGACATTGTAGGAAGCGGCAGAGTTCAGAACCGGGATCCCCAGATCCATGTAGATCTGCTTCCAGATGGTGCCGGACTCAATCTGGAAAACACAGAAGGTCTCAGCTCCTTCACAGCGTTCATCTCTGCCATCAGAGCGAGCTGAGGAGGATCTGCTCACCTTGTGGCAGCCGCCCTGCTGATACACCAGCCTGAAGAGCTTGAACAGGTTCAGGTCTTTGTATCCCAGCACGGGCGGCTTGTTGATGGGAGTTCCTGAGAAGCACAAATATCGTCCTGAAGGTTACAGCGGATCTTTAAACTTAAAGTTTCCGTTGACTTGAGTTCCCTCACCTCTGTCCTCCATGAACTTGTAGAGCTGCTGCAGGAAGTTGTCCCTCTCCTCGGGGTCGGCCTCATCCTCCGGCTGCACACAGAACAACGGAGATCTTCACATCTAAGCAAAGAGCCGCTGCGCTCTGAGAGCAGCAGAGCCGCCGCCGCTCACCTCATCCCTGATGCGTTTCTTCTTCTCCTCCTCCTCCTCGTCCTCTTCCTCCTCGCTCTGCTTCTCATCATCTTCGCTGGAGGACGTGTCCAGGATCTGACTCATATCCATCTTCCACACGTCGGGAATCTCTCCGTTCTTCAGAAACATCTGGGCCTCTTTGAGACCTGTGTGGGGGCGGAGCAAGAGAAGGATGAGGAGGATGTAACCCAGGTTAACCTTGGTAGAAGCCGTTGCTTTATTTTTTTCCCTGCCTTGCTTCTGAGTATTATTTTTCTTCCTGTGTGTCCGGTTACCTCTGCTTCCCGCGTCGGTGACGTAATTAGATCATGTGGCGCAATCGGCCACTCACGGGCCTCCATTCACGTGACATCGCATCACCACGTGACTTGGAGCAGCGAATCACGTACGTTTATAAAGGGCCGGGGAAACGGTATTGCAGGAAGCGGTGGAGAAGCTGATAGCGAAATACAGGTCTGTCTGCAGCAGCTGCTTACTCCGTATTTCATCCAATTTCCGTTGTTGTTTATCTCGGTGCGTGTTATGTTGTAGGAACCTTCTATGCGGCCAAGCAACAGAACGCGGTTGTTAAGCATGTGATTGTGGTGGAACTAGGTGAGTCAACCTTTTATGCTAGTGCAGTCTAGCCACATCACTCATTAACAGGAAGATAGCTTCCCTTCTTTTACAACCTTTCTGCCTGTTTCGGCCACATTTTAACATTAAATTGCACTGAGAGTTAACGCCAAATACCATTCATGTATTGGTTATGCCTGCTTTTATTTAATTGCGTGCTTTAATGAATGTATTTATTTATTGTATACCAAAATGAATGAATTTAATTGTTTATTTATTGTATACTGAATGACTGAGTTAACAGTTGCAGCACTGGAGCAGTCTGAGGCACTTAAGCTGCTTCAGCAGATGACTTGAATAAGTAATTTACAGTTGCTTGTCTGAATGTGATGTTATTGCTGTTTCATTCTTTATGATAGAGCTCTATGAATAGCTGTCATTGATTTTTCTAATATGGCTAAAAAGTGATTATGGTGCAATTAGCACTGGCTATTTATCTGAGATCTCAGGGATTTATTTTGGAAACACGTGTTTATTTGAACTCTGGTCCTGATTATCCAGGCCAGACCCTGATGGCGAGCTAGACCCCAGGAAACTGGACCAGCAGATGCAGAAACCTCGGAGAACCACAGCCTTCCACCGGGCCGGTAGGGGGTTCCTTGTAGCCCATTAAAAACCACCTCAGTTGCGCCCACTGAGGTGGTAACACACACAATCTTCAACGGACTCTGTGCTCCATTGAACTCTGGGCTGAAGTCTTTGATTCTGAGGCTGCTGAAGTCCCCATAAAATGAACTTTTCTGGACTCGAACAATTCAGCATGAAATGTTTTGTTGTTTTCCTTTTTGTATATATGTATATTTAAATGGCCATTCACTTTATTATTGTCATTCACTGTATATATTTATACATAAATTACGCTTCAAACAATTTCAGTCTCCAGCTGCTCCCTCCTTGAGACGAATTCTAGACTTCTGAAAACTAGCCTCTTAAATCTTAACCTTAAATCTTAATTGTCTTAGCAACACAATTGCTACAAGGAGCTTAAAGGATTCAGACCGAAGGAAGAAGAAAGGAGGCCCCACCTCTCCTGTTTAGGAACTGAGCCCTGGAGATGCTGATGGCGGTCACCACGTGGACGTGTCTTCTCGCCACGATGCAGCTACAAGGTTACGGAAACGGCAGAGTGAGGAAAGCGTCCGTCACCATGGAAACGGCGACCAAAAGAAGTGAAACTTACAACTTCCCATCGTCGAAAGACCTGACCAGACACTGATCCTTCTTCACCTGCAGCTCCTCGTTGCAGCTGGTGGACACCACCTGAGGGAGGACCAACACGGATAAAGCACACATGCACGTGCACATGCACAGCAGTTCCTCAGTCACTTATGAGAATGGGGGGGGTCTCACTAGAGCCAGGAACCAGCTGGCGGAGTCCTCCACGTTCTCAATGCTGCAGATCTGACCGAGCAGCTCCTCGCCGGGCCTCTTCCTGTCCTCCTCCTCCTCCTCACTGGATGTGGTGTCGTTCTCCTCATCCAGTCTGGAAATCACAAAGAAATAAAGAAAACTCTAACAGCCGTGGATCAATCCCATGTGCCAACAAGAAAAATTGAAGCTGTCGTTGCGGCGAGCAGCAGAGGATTGGTCAGACAGCCAAGAGAAGATGTGACATCATGTGATATCATCAGCTCCATGAGCGAAACCGTTCTCAGCATCATCACTCCTCTTCCTCTGCTTGTTCCTGACTGATGAAGATCATCCCGCGGCGGAGATTAACGAGGTGAGCGAAATTTGTTCTCCGCTTTTGACCCCTCCCCCTGAGGGGAAGTGGTGAGCTGCGGACACAGCCGCACTCAGGAACCATTGGTGGTTTCTGTCTGTTAAACGCAGATTCATTTTATTTTGAAGTCAAAGTTTTCTGTTTCCTCTTTTCTACCAAAATCAACTTTCCAAATACGTTTGTGTTTTGTTCACTTTGATAGCTTGGAGGGTTTAATTTAGTGGTCTACACACCAGATTCATTTTTGACTCGTGACCGAGCGACTTGACACATGTAAAGAACGAGTTGAATGTGGGGAAGAATCCAGTAGCTTTTCAAAATAAAACTTCCTTTAGAATCAGATTACAAAAAAAAATTGGAAAAATTTCGTTCATGTTATTTTCTCCAACTGTCCTAGAGACCGGGACTGGTCCATGGTGACGCTACAGAACCCGTGTTCCTGTGTCATGTGACCAGGAATTAAATGGCTGCAATTCATCATTTGGAGACACACCGTTGAACTCCGACACGGCGAAGTTCAGAAGTAAACGCAACCTTTCTGACCTACAGAATCTGTTTTTAACCTTCAACAGTATCCGACGACTTTGACAGCAGCTGCTGAACCAGAACATGAAGTTCTGATGGTGGCGAGGCTTTCACATTCACTCAGAGGTTTGTGGTGGGGAGGCTGAGAGAACAGCATCAGCTGTGCCGTTATCACACCGCCACGCCGAGCAGCAGCTGCTTCCTTTCTCACTAACTTTCCGCAGCGTTTCTCATCGAGGCGGTCCGGCAGCAGCTGGATCTCTGCAGGATCTCAGCTACATTCGGGATCCGTGTGGGTTCAGACACTGGCACTCACATGGCCTGGGAGGAGCGCCGCCCGCCGCGGTTTGACTTCTTCCCGATGACCGGCGTGCCGAAGTGCTCCGGGTTTGTGAGCGGCAGCTGGTCCAGCGTCTGCACGAGGAACGAAACATCTCAACATTCTGACCTCCAGCTTCAGGCGGTGTTAGAGGTTCTTCACCCGTCGGGAGACTCACCTCGCTCTCTGCAAAATGCCGCTCCCCCTTCAGACACAGAGAGGTCCGGCGAAGAGTCTTCTCGTCACCGTCGTCAAAAACTGAAACGGTGGATAAAGAAGTCAATTCTTAAGTCACTAACCACAAACCTGTTTGAACATCTCCGTTCAGAACCAGCATTTGATCCTCAGAAGAAGCTCAGATTATCCAGAGCAGAGGATTGGTCAGACAGCCAAGAGAAGATGTGACATCATGTGATATCATCAGCTCAAAGAGCGAAACCGTTCTCAGCATCATCACTCCTCTTCCTCTGCGTTTGCTGGTGGTCGAGGCGGGACACTCACCCACGGTGTAGAGGCTGGCGTCCGTCAGCTTACTGATGACCGCCTCGCTGCACAGACCCTCGTTAGTCTTCACCTCCACGGTGGAGCCCACCTGAAACGCAGACAGGAGACCCAGCAGTGAAGCAGGACCCAAAGTCCGGAGTTCCTGATGGAGATCAGGTTTCAGGAGTCCAAACTTACCCTGAGAGGACCTTTGACCTGGTCATCCTGCACCACCTGAGACGCGCTCTCACCTTTCAGAGTGACCTGTGGACAGGTGGGAGGAGGCGGGGTGTTTAGACATACACCTTTCTAAACCCCACCCTCAGAAAACGATCTGATTCTACACAAACACCAGCTTCTGTAGTGCCGACGGTTCAGTTACTGAATTCAGTTCAGACACGACAAACTCAGTCCTGTCTGAACAGACAAAACTGATCAACAGTCGGGTACGTCTACGGGCACCCCTGGATTATTGTTCTGCAGCTTCTTTCAAACAATCCGACAGTTTAATGAGACAGAAAAACGTCTGAAGATCGAGTTCTTCAGAATTCAGTTCAGCAGATTATGATTCTTTGGTACCAACGTGATCAGTTCTTCCCGGTTTGGATCTACGCTGGAATCTGGTTCCAGACAGATTACCATCAATTCTTCATGATATGAAAGAAAATAAATGATAAACAAAGCTTCCTCACGTAAAGATGATAATAAGCATGTTTGAGATGACCAGGGCGGACGCAGCGCTGCACAGATCACCAGCAGCGCAGTGCTTGCTGGTTAGATTTTTGCTCCAACGCCAGAAATGCGTCAACACGCAAGTATTGTGAGAAAGGGGCGGGATCAAGGCGCCTACCTAAACCAGCGCAAGCAGAAAATAGGTGCTGCGCTGGCTGCAAATGACACCAAATGAAGGAAATCTACATATTTTGTCACTCTTTTTGGAATGTGGCGAATCACTGATGTAAAAATAAAGAATATTTCAAATCATCTGAGGTTATGTGTGTTATTGTTGCCTTTAAAAGCTAAATTTGAATTTCAATTTTATTTATTTCTCTGGGACAGACCCCACTAAACTATCCCAGCGGCCATTTATTATACAGTTTCCCCTGATAGATGTTTAAAATAGTATAAAATACATAATAGCACAGATCGGGATACACAAATTAAAATTAAACCGAATGTTAAGGGCAACTTCCTGTTCTCGTGCCTCGCTGGCGATGCAGGCGAGGCACAAGTCATCTCAAACACAACTAATGTCCTGGCTTTGAATCAGAAGACGCAAAGTGCAAATCCCATCAACAATTCAATCGACACCCAAAGTATTTTACATGGAGAATTTAAAAAAGTAAAATGAATATTTTAAAAAGCCAGCATTTCATTTTAGAAAATAAAAAAAAGGCCAAAAACCAAAACATTTCAGAAAACAAAAACTGGAAAAGGTAGAAACTATGAGACATTGCTGATTGTATGATGTTTATGAGACCTTTATCCAGCAGTTACTAAAACAGAAAGTGTCTGGACCAGAAAATGGTTTCAAACTTACAGCTCCACCTTCTAATCAATCAGGATGAGAACTACAAAAGCCAGATTCCCACAGCTACAATTCCAAGTGTCTATGACTTCTGTGCATCATAAACTAATGTACATTTATTATTCAAGACTTCCTTCAAAATGTTCTGAGAACTTCATCTGCAGTCAAATATTTCACTTCTAAACTAAAACATGACAAGAACCAGATCTCATTCGGCAGCGGGATGCCACAGGGAAGTGTCCCGAGGCCCCTACTCGACTCCCTCCTCCCTGAAGCTTATTTCAGCTGATCCAAGGAATTTCATACCGATGCTGTTTTTTGTGCTTTTTGTTTCTGGTCAGATTGTGCCACTGTCGGAGGCAGAGGATTGGTCAGACAGCCAAGAGAAGATGTAACATCATGTGATATCATCAGCTCAATGAGCGAAACCATTCTCAGCATCATCACTCCTCTTCCTCTGCCGGCTTCAGACTGTATACAAGTGATGGAGAACCACCTCCATCACCAATAGAAGAAAACGTGTTTATTTTTACATAACTTTAAATATAAAGGTGTTTTAGGGCTGTGAGTATGGAAAAAACAATGGATCTGAGAAAACAATTTGAATTTAGCTTTGCTGACATGCATTTAAAGGCCTGTTCTTCCCAATGATATGCAAGATTCCTGTGCTGCTGCTCTTTGTTTTTAATCTCCATTCAAATGTCATGTTTGGGCAAAGAGGAACATCGCGTGAACTTTTAATAACAACGTCTCTTTGTGCAGATGAAGCAAAATGTCACATTTTACGTGTCTCAGTAGCTGTATGTACTTTTATGTGAGTGAATTGACAGGAAGGGATCATCTGGTTTGATTACATAAGCTGTGGTTTGTTTTCCAGGCACAGATTTAGCTCATGGCGCTCACACCTGCCTCCTCAGGTCTTACCTTGACCTTCACCATGCGCTTCACCGTCTTGATTTTGGCTTCGCAGAACGCTCCTCTGTACTTGGCGCTGACATCTGTCCCGACTGTCAGGTAGGCAGGCTCGTCCGCTGCCTGAAACGGACCAAACAGACGAAGATGACGAACAAAAAAAACCTCCACATGATCAGATTTGATTTCATTAAAGTTCAGTAAGTTGGCAGGTGAGAGTGGGCTGCAGCCCGTTCAGCTCCGGGTGTGCACAGCGCCATCTGTGCTGCGACACATCTTCACACATCCGACTCCTGCTGTGGTCAGAAGTAACTAAAGCTTCAAACTCACATAATTTTGTTATTCTTTTTTTAACCATAAATTTTGTTTTGATCCGTCTGAGCTGCTGTTTCTCTGTTCTTTTGAAAGCTTTTAAACTCGACGGCGTCAGCAGATGTTTCCCAGACTAATAGAAGCAGCAAACTTGTATCTGGAGAACTTCTCCAACACTGAGAAGCTCCAGAACCGAGTACTGATGATCATCCAAACATTTACGTTTGTGTGTGAAACGGATGAGACGAGAAGATCCAGACTCTGGAAAGAATCTAAACACAGATTTCGTTTTATCCTTTAGGAGAAAAACTAGAAATAATTCCTCTTGATGAATGAATCTAGAAAATAATAGTTTCTTTTTAAGATTTTAAAAAATTATTTCTATTTTGGGATCCAAATGACTGACTGACCTTTAAATGTCTGGAGGAACTGCTTTACAGGTTGGTTCCGTTTCAGAGACCGAAATGACACCAGAACCGGGTCAGGGCCCGGTGTTACACCGAAAACGGTGACCTGTCAGATTTTGTGACCACAGAAAGCTCTGATTGTGATTTTATATAATGTTGTCATTGACAACTTTGATGCAGTTAAAGGTCAGAAAAGTCGAAATCTGAGTAGTTTTAGACTCTGGTTAAAGCCAAGAAACTTTGTTTACCAGGAATATGTGTAATGTAAATAGCTATTCATTCTATAAGGAGTTCTGTGTGCAATGCTGCTGATAAAAACCTTATTTAATAGATGCAAATCAAAGTTGATTAACGAAAATATTGTCTAAAAATTAATTAAGTATGAAAAATATTCGTTTTAGTTGGTGAGGAGAAGTCTTAGGGCTCCTGTCTGTGGTCACAACATCTGACGGGTCACAGTTTTCTGTGCAACACCGGTTCCACCATGATGGACGGGCTCAGGAGTGGACACGGACGCGGTCTTCCTCAGGAAAACACTCACCTTCATCTCTCCGGGTTTTACTGGGAGTCCAGCTCGAAGGACTTCGGATCTCTGGAAGACAAAAGCAAAGCGGGCGGTGAGGCGCTGGGGCTGCTGGGAGCCGAACGGCGGCGGGGGCTGGGTCGAACCGGAGCCGCGTAGAGCTAACCAACTAGCCACGCACTTGGTTTAGCTGAAGCGTTCTTCTGGGCTGCCCCGCCGCTGCTCCTCCCCTCCCTCCTTCCCTCCCGGATCTGGGCAAAATATGTGACACAAACAGCGCGAACAAACTTCGCCAACAGGGTCCGAATGTGGGCTCCGGGTTCCCCGCCGGTTCCGGGTCCGTGTGGGGGCATAAAAGCCCGCGGAGAGCCGTGCCTTCACTTCCCGCTCCGCTCCCTCAGCCGCCGAGTCACGTCGCCATCACGGCTCGCCATGTCAGTTAGCTCGGCTAACTTTACCGCGTCCCCCCTCCCCTCCGCTGGACGAAAGCCGCGTTCGGACGACATGCGGGCGGACGGGCTTTCTGCGACACGGCGGAACCCCGACGCGAACAAAAGTCCGACCGCGCGGGCTTCGTCCGCCGTCCAACGGCGACATCGAGCGATTTAGCTAACAAGCGTCTCAACTACTAGCTAGTTAGTGATCACTCGGTGATTTAAACTGCCTGCCAGCAGCTGACCCGTCCACACCAGCCGCTTAGTTCCGAATATTTTAGGCGGTTCGGTCCAAGGAGCCGTGATTCGGTGTCATCGGACGGAGCGGGATCTGCGCGAACTTATTTATTTAATAAGCGGCTCTTCCTTCCACAAAGGCACATTTCTTCACTGCCATTCAGTTCCCAGCCAGCCGCCGTACTACAGCGTCCAGCCGGAGCCTCAACTGACACCCGCGCGCCCTCCGTCTTCCCGCTCTCCGACACACTTCACCCGGTCAAAATGCTGTCGTTCGGTAATTAATAGGAATATTCGTTCTTACATTCACTGCCGCGAATTCTTCCCCTCTCGGTTGAGCTGCAAAACGATACACGAACAACAAGCTGTTGAGCCCAGAGCTGGCTTTCCGGACACGTGATTGGCTGCGCTGACAGCGGGAGTGACAACAGAGACATTTCATTGGTGGGTCGTTTCTCTCGTTTCCATTGGACGTTTCCACGCTCCGTCATTATTGGTCCATACGAACACGGCGCCACGAGAGAAAATACTGCAACGCTCTTCCGGCTGTCCAACCACAGGAGGAGTGACAAGTAAAGGGGGGAAAAGGAAGAAACGGGAGAGATTTCTATTGGCTGTCCGCTGTTTGTTCCCGCAGCGCCGCGCTCCTATTGGCTGAGCCGGCTTCCTTCTTTGTACCGACAGGACAGGAAGCCCAGCCCCCGCTACGTGCTAGAAACCTTCGAACCAAACACAAAACCTTCGACACGAACACGTTTTTTCCCCACACTCGTGCTCCGAACTTGAAGGACGTTCCCGTTTGTGTCGCAGGCGCACGCGCGCGGAAGCCGGTAGCTTTTACCGTGATTTCCGTGCCGCGAAACATTCGCTCAATCTAAAGACTCGCTTTGCCGCCATCAACCATCTATTTTACCGAGTCACATGATTAACTCGATGATGGCTGTACGGATTCATCAAAGGCTCGCTCATTATTTCGTATTTTCCCGTCGTGGTTCGTCGGAAGTTGGGTTGACATTTATGGAAGACCCTTTTAACATTTAGGCGCGAGGTCATTGAAGGTATGGCAAGCCAAAGTGACAAAAATTCGTCAGGAATTTCTTCACTTTGGCTTTCTGAATTGCCACCACTTGTCGTTTTACTTTTGATTTTTCACGGGAATTTGTGTGAACTATTAATACAGCAGACCACGTGACCCCTGGTACAGACCTGGTCACTGAACAAACAGCAGTTACTACTGTCAGTGCACCATACCAGCTGCTGTTTATATAATCTGTCAAATGACCAGTTTCTTCTTGAATCTGGGCTTCCTCTAAATCAGTTTTTGGCCTGGATTCAAACTTCGTTCCCCATAAACAGATAGTTTAAGAAACAGGAGAAAGTTCTGAACTTCCATCATCAGATGGCTTCAAAAAATAGCAAGTTTTGTTCAATTAGGTTGTGAGTTTCTAGGAAACTGCCATTGATTTTATAAGAGAACTGAAGTGAATGAGTGTGAAGTCACCCATAAAAATTAGTTTACTTCTGGCTTCAACCAAATGAAGTCGATATATTTTTGCAATATGGACTTCCTCATGTTGGACTGTTGACTGTATATAGACAACTGGACTGAGCGAGTAAGTTGTCACCCATAGAGAAGGACAAACTTCCGGTTCCAACTTAATGAAATAAATTCTGTCACCATATTTTTTGTGATATGGACACCATCATGTTGGAGCCACTGACTGTATATAGAGAACTGGACGGATTGAATGAGCATAGAAAATTACTTCTTTCCGTTTCCAACCATATTAAATCAATTAAAATTATTAAATAAACCAAATTAGTCAGCATATTTTGGCGACTTTGTAATGTTGGAGCCATCGACTGTATTTAGAGAACTGGAGTGAGCTGTCCCCCAATAGAAAATTACCTCGTGGTAAATAAAAAGTCAAAGTCACCATATTTTTGGAATATGGGCGCCATCATGTTAAAGTCATTGACTCTTTAGAGAAAACTGGACTGAGCGAGTAAGCTGTCACCCATAGAAAATTACTTACTTCTGGTCCAACTTAATTAAATGTAGTCATATTTTTGCAATACGGGTGCAGTCATGTTAGACCCCAAGATTGCATGTAGAAAACTGGAGTGAGCCGTCACCCATGGATAATTACCTACTCAATTTAGACGCCATATTTAGGCAATATCATGTTGAAGCCATCGACTGCATATAGAGAACTGGACTGAGCGACTAAGCAGTCATCCATAAAAAATGAGTTACGGTTAAACCAAATGAAGTCAATTTAGCCTCCATATTTTGGTGATATGGACACCCATGATGCTGATGACATCGACTGTATATAGATAAGTGGAGTGAGTGAGCTGTCACCCATAAAAAAAAAAAAGACATTTCAGTTTAACAAAATGAATTCAGTTTAGTCGATACATTTTGTCGATGTGGTCGTCTTTATGTTGGAACCATCAACTGTATAAAGATAACTGGACTGAGCGAGTGAGCGTCACCCATAGAAATTACTTACGGTTGAACCAAATTAGGTCAATTTTTGTGCCATATTTTGGCAATATGGGCGCCGTAATGTTGGAGTCATCTACTGTATGTAGAGAACTGGACTGAGTGAGTGAGCTGTCACCGATAGAAAATGACTTGCTTCCGATTCCAACCAAATTAAGTCAAATTAGTCACCATGTTTTTTGTAATATGGACGCCATCATGTTGGAGCCATTGACTGTATATGACTCGATGTTACACAGAGAACGTTGTAGAAAGAAGTTTTTGTTTTCTGTAAAATCTGTTCTGCACTAAAGGCGACAGAACGTAACTCGGCGTGTTCCGACTCGTCTTCTTTGTGGACCGATTCATGCACGGAGGAGAAACTTTTTAAGGAACCCGTCTGTGAGAAGGTGATCTGAAGAAGGAGCTGCGTCCTTATCAGGTCATCTCGATGCTTCCTTTCTCAAGGCTTTCTGCGAAGGCAGGACGGAACGCGCTACCGGATCAGGAACGACGATGTGTTTACACGGAAACCAGAGCGAGCCGGAGCAGTTCCTCATGAGGGTGAAGAGAGCTTCAATATCAAACGTACAACAGAAATAGAATGATTTTATTAGTTTCTAACATCAAGAGTTTAAACAAACCCACGTCTTAAATAAAAAAGACAAATTATTTTATTGTAAAACTCAAAATGATCTTTGCAGAGTTTTGGTTTTGAACATACCGTTAAAAAACTGTTTTCCATCTTTCTGTAAAGAAGAAACTTATAAACTTTAGTCCATATCCTGGTGGTGGTGGATCTGCTGGACCCGGACCAGCGTGGTTCTGCTCACGCCCTCAGAACCGCTTCAGCGGGGCTGACCCAGCAGGCCCGCTTTGGCGGCCAGAGCCTCGTTCTGCTGAATGTGATATTCCTGGAAGCGCATGGAGATCCGCTGGGTCATCTTCAGGTACTTCTGCAGGCAGGACTCGGAGCAGCTGGACTGCAACCAGAGACAGGAGCATTGGGAGAAAATACAGTTTCATCTGTGGATTTCTGATTTGAAAACCCAGAGTTCAACCGGTCAGATTGGGTTCTGCTTCACAGAAGGCTTTGAGCCGTTGAGCTACATCGCCCTTAGAAATCAGCATCCAAGAGACCACTTTAAATTAAACGTAAACGCACGTTCTGGGCTTCTGAGTTTAAAACTATGCAGGTTTATATGATCGTTTTTGCACTGCAAGTACAAAACACTGAACACGTGTTGAAAGTTCAGGATAAACTTTGACCAATCAGAGACCGACTTGGTAGCGTCCCTTTTTCATTCACCAACCGTCCATGTATGCCAGGAGTGTCAAACTCAACCGCACAAGGGGCCAAAATCCAAAACACACCTTAGATCACGGACAGGATAAACATGTTTTGAACACTCCAAAACTAAATCTTTAAAACTAAATCTTTTTAACATAATTATGAACTAGATATATAGCATTACCTGTGATAATGCTAGTGTGAATGCTGTAAGATGGATTTAGCCGCTGAAGATGCTGAAATTGATAGCTAAAAATGCTGAAGCTGATAGCCAATTAAAATATTATCTAAATGCCAAATTAGCCTAAAATACTCAAAAAAAGTTTAGGTTAGCCAAAACAGCTAGCATGTAGCTGAAAAATAGCTAAACTTAAAAATAGCCTAAAAAACTGAAAAAGACGTAGACCTGCTTGGTCCACACATAGCAAATCAATTCGGTGATACATCGCGATATTTTGTTTGGCGATACTTATATTGATTTAAAATGCTGACATGTTTAATTAATTATTTATGAGCGTCCTTTAACGTCTTACTTTTATTTTCCATCTAAACCTCCGACCACTGGGTGGCAGCACAGCTAATTGAGCCTCTTTGAGCAGCTCTACACCGCCACCAAAATAACAAGATCTCACGAGAACCAGCTTGTGTTTCATGTCCAGTCAGCATCGCAATTTTTTATTGTTACGAGACAGGTACTACTAAGTTATTTCTTGGGATGGGTACTGAAAAGTTATAGATTGTTCAGTTTTGGGATATATCGCGATATGCATCGTATCACTGGACTCTTGTCTTATAGACTTCTTTAACACAATTCGTATGAAAAATTAAGACCAGTTTCTCAGTCTGTCGATTTTTATTGATTTTTTCCATTTTAATTATTTATTCACATCTTATGATCAAAACTGTAGTTTCTTACCTTGTTTGTGGTCTGTTCCGTGATGCTTTAGCTTCTTTTTTTTTTTTTTTTAAACCAGTGGTTGTCCTTCAGCGTAAATGATTTGTTCTGCCGCTTTTTATTTCCATTATTTAATCAATATAATCGTGTTTGAAAACTTACATTTTCACAAGAAATTTAAAAATTGAGAAGTTTCAAGCAGCACAATTTTTAAGGCTCAGATAGTAAAATTCAAAACTGTTAAAGGTATTATTCTCAAATGTATAAATTCAATGCTTTTAAGACTTTTTAATACCTTTTGTAGATAAACCACGCCCACTCCCTGTTTTGGGCGGAGAAGGAAGATTGTTTTGTATTTTTTTTACAATCTTTTACAATCTTTTTTTTTTTTTAATATTTCGTCTGCTCCTGATTTACAGTGATTTAAGCTTAAGTTTCTTTATATATGTCCTTCATCGTCAGAAAAATCCAACAAGTTCATGTTAAAAACAGCATTTTATATCACAAACTGAAGCTGGGACTATACCTCCTCGGGTTTGACTTCTCTGGTGGTGAAGTCTTTGACACAGTCCATGAAGCAGTTCTCCGTCACCTTGTTGTAGGTTCCCAGAAACTCCTTGAACTGAGGGAGAAACCGGACAAATTAGGAACAGCGACTCCAGTGAGACGGACAGCTCCTCTGAGGAAGAGAAGCTCCAGAACTTTAAAGACGAACCGTTTCTAACAAGATGATTCAGAGTCTTCATCAGGTTTGTTCTGACTTCTCACACAGAGGAGACTGTTTTTAACATGTAGAAGTTATGGTTTAACTTAAGAAAATAAAAGCACCGTAACAGCTGACTGAGATCTAGGAAAGTGATGAACATGTTTTGTAGACCTGGAGGCATTAAGGTGGATCTGTATGGAGCTAAATTGAGGCCAATATTATTTGAAACCCAAATTAAAATAAAGAAGAAAAAATATTGGCGTTTGAATTCAGTTCAATTCAATTTTATCTATATAGCCCAAAATCACAAAAACATTTGCCTCATTGGCCAAAAAAAAGTAAAATGTCAGAAACTTTTTGTTGATCTCAAATTAATTTAAGTATTTTCAGCTTCAAATCTTCTGTTTTTCAAGTTTCAAAATTTCAATTTCAAACATTTTTTAACTTTCAACTTTTTTTTTATGTACGAATCTGAAAATTTCAATTTCAAAACTTTTTTCAGTTTCAAATCTTTTTTTTTTACTTTTTAACTTTTTCTTTACAAATCTGAAAGTTTCAGTTTCAAACCTTTTTTTTAACTTTCAACTTTTTTTTATTTACGAATCTGAAATTTTCAATTTAAAAACTTTTTTTTCCCGTTTCAAATCTTTTTTTAACTTTCAACTTTCTTTTTATTTTACGAATCTAAAAATTTGAATTTCAATACTTTTTCTCAGTTTCGAATCTTTTTTTTTTTTTAACTTTCAACTTTTTTTTTTTTTTANNTTAGTTTCAAAGATTTTTGTCATCGATTTTGATTGGTCCTTCGTGTTAGCCCCGCCCCAACGGGGCCAAAAGTTCGAAGCTGAAATTTTCAGATTTGGAAAAAAAAGAAAAAAACAAAAAAAAGATTTGAAACTCCAAACAATGTTTTGATATTGAAATTTTGAGTTTTGAAACCTAAAAAAATGAACATTCGAAGCAGAAAATAATTACGTTTTTTTTAGAATAGCAAAAATTTTCAAGTATTTTACATTTTTCTTTGGCCAAACACCAATATTTTTTTTTTCAATTCACTTCATTTGGGTCTCAAATAATATAGGCCCCAATTTAGCGCCATATATCTGTTGCAGGAAAACCATGTTTGAAGCTACTCTCACGTCACCCTCACCAACATGCATTTAAGTGGCTACTTCCAATAAAGAAAGTCAATGTAAACTCTCGGATTCACATGCAGCTTTTACGACCATATTTGGCTTCTATGTACAATTCCCATTAAATGCAAATAGAAACTCAAACCAGGTCAAACTGTCACAAATGAAGGACTCTGATTTGGTAGTGATGTACGGGTAGCATCCTTCTTAACTCATGGAAGTGCCGACCGTTTGAAATTTGATGAAAAATTTCGTTTTGTGCAGAAGGTGTTCCTCTCCGGCTCGGTGACCTCCTGCTGACGGAGGCGAAGACCAGAGGAGCAGAGCGATCTGCAGCCGTGACTCATCGCAGGACGCTCCCGCAGGAGCCGCTTCCTCTCACTCGACGCTCGAACACCGACGCGTGACCGGCTTTGTTTTAACGTGATAACGGAACGCTGCAGGACTCACCTGCTTGATCTGGTCGGACTCAGACACCTGCATCGCCATGGTTACCGCTCTGCAAGGAAATAACACAAATAGAATCAACAAATCCTTCAGATGTGGAGCAGCAGAATGAGAGGGAAAAGGTGAGAGCGGATCTGGGGGTCAACAGAGAACTGTGTTTAACAGAATCTGTGGAGGAAGGAAAACTGATTCACAGAAACAACAATCTCCATCTCAGCCTCCAAGAGGAATCTTTGCCCTCCAACCTGTTTAGAGCTTGTGGTGCGTTCAGGTACTGCCGATAATGATGGAAATGTCATTCTCCTCATTGTTTATTGATTAAGTCAATAAAATTACACATTTTGCAGAGAAATTCACTAAGCTGTGCCCACCCACAATGCACTTTGGTCCCACAATAAAAAAAAGTGTCTAGCCACGCCCCCGATTTGACGTAAACGTTTTGTTTGCCTTCACTTTAAATAAAGGTTTATTAAAAAAAAGAAGAAAAAATATCTAAAAAATATCTAAAGAGGATTTGCTGTCACATTTATATAATATAACCTGCTTCTGTTTCTCCGCTAAAGTTGGTATTTCTACTTCAGATATCAAGATTAAAAAAATAGATAACAAGGCGCGTGCTCACTTCAGATGCTAACAGTTAGCCTTGATAGCTTATTCCTCCTCCGCTTACATTTTCCTTTTCACCCCACTCATCCCCCATAAGTCTACCCGTTAGCATTACCTCTGCCGGAGCGCGTGCTGGAAGAGCTCGTGAAGGGCGCTCGAAGGAGCGCGTGCGCAGATGCTTTAAAACCTCCCAAAAGCCAGTGTGCTGTGAAACCGGGTGAAACGTGTCCCGCGCGACGGCAGCAGTCACCCAGTTTTAGCGACTGACCTTCAGGAGCGGAGTAAAAAAACAGACTCGAGCCCTTTGAGGGAGAAAAGTCCAAGAAAATCTAGAAAGGAACCAAGGAAGACCGCTGACATGCTGCGTTCATGAAAGCTCGGACTTCCGACAGTTAGCATTTTTAAATGGTTTTAAAATTAACTTTTAACAAAAAATAATGTTATTAGTTATAGTGTTTTTGGCATTCAAATCATATTTTATGTTTCCATGCATGACCCACATATTATAGTCAACATTAAGATAACTCACTCATCCGATTTCAGCTTAAAATGTAATATAAATAACTCGTAAACAATTCAATTTTTGTTTCCATACTGTCTAAAGTATTTAGAAATTTTATAAAAGTGCAGCTATATTACGTAAAAAATGTAATAAATAAATAAATAAATAAAAATGATTAGGGTGTGTTATAACATGAATTTGTAATGTCCGTTTTACAATTGTGTCATCCAAGGCGTCCCAAAAGGTGATTGGTCAGACCTCTTCTTCTTCTTCAAAGTTTGTTGTCGCAACAAACTGCAATTGTGGCCTTTGTCGCCACCAGGTGGTATAAACTTGGCATTGAAAAACGCAATATATAATATAATATAATATAATATAATATAATATAATATAATATACTATAATATACTATAATATAATATAATATAATATAATATAATATAATATAATATAATATAATATAATATAATATAATATAATATAATATAATAATTAACATATTTATTATAAAAAATATCTTGCCAGGCTTTTTTTTTTTAAACAATGTAGTGCATTTTCTTAACTTAAAAGAAACCTTAAAATATGTGGTAAAAAATCATTTTTTTGTACAAACATTACCAAAAACATGAGCTTCAGTTTCTGAATGATCTTCACAAAAATTACAACTAACATCAATATCTTCTTTAAATGTTGTCATATAGTGCTTTGTTGAGTAGAGTTTATAAAGAATTTTAAATGATACCTCTGACTTTATTTACTAGGAGATAGATATTTATGAAGGATAATTTTTAGCAACCAGTAGGATCCCATTCTGCTCCCACGCCCCTAGGAAAAGAGATTTAATGTTGAATAAAATATCTTTCTAATTAATGCATTTGGGTTGTAAAAAGTTATAAATAATGGTCCACGCTAAGAGGATTTACTTATGGAAAGATGAGAGTCTTTCAACGTTCTATTCACAACTTAAAACAAAATTAAAACCTCCAAAATGAAGGGAAAACTATGTATAAGGTGAGATCTCCTGAGAAAATGTTTGACCCAATTAATTATAAAAGTGTTATTTAGGGTAGAAAAGTCCATGAAAATTGAGTCCAACTGATTCATAGTCATTCATAACAACCAATTTCCTTATATAATGAGTCTTAGAGGTCAAAGTGAATTATTGATGTTCTTGTAATTAGTCGGTCAGCCGCTGGGGGGCAGCATCGGTTTATGAAGCGCAAAGCCTGCAGGAAATTTAACAGGGAAGAAGTTTGATTGTTTTTAAGAGTTTGTAGCAACAGGTGGTTGTTTTGCTTTCTTCACTTTATATATCTTTGTTTTTTGTTTTATAATGACTTTATTTTCATGGAATCGAGCGATTGTCACTGTAAACGTTCACGTTTTTCTCTAAATTCGCACCAAACCGCGTTTTTTCTGAAGCTGATTCAAGCGAAAGCGGGAAGTTTGAACGGAGTTAGCTAACTTTAGCCCACATGCTAACAGGTAAAGGCTCACCTGTCGACATGTTCTCGTCCTCCTCCCCTTCCCTTCCTCACGGCCACAGTTCGGTTCGGTCCTCGTGCGGTTCGGAAACCGCAGAGGTTTTGCTGCGTTCCACTCGGGTTCTTCTTTCGGACCGGAGCCGTGGGTCCGAATCAGGTCCTCGATCCGTCCACATCAGTGTACAGAAGCTACCGGACTCTACAGGGGTTAGGCCGAAGCGAACCGAACCGGAACCAAAACCGAAGAAGCATACACATCCTCCAGGGAGCCCGGAGGTAGAACCGGAGCCAGGTTTGTTGTTATCACCATGGCAACAGATGCTTCACACTCACGCTGAAGTTCATCTAATGTTTTTGATTTATTACAGTTTATTTATTCAGACACAACTAAGTAAATATATTCAGTTACATCATATAACATTTTTAACCTCGTTTTGAAATTAGAATTATGTTATTTTTAGGTCAAACTAAAGTTGGATTTATACGTTTTTTGGTTCTGAGACTCAGCTTCAGATTCTGAGCAGCTTTGGGATTTATTAGAGGAACAATCCTGCAGGCTTGAACTGATCCAGATCGTCAGATACCCCAATCCCTGCAAGGATTTTTATTCCGGTATCTTAAATCTTTGCTGGATCAGATCAAATCTGCTCAGGTTCTACTCTGAGCTGGGATCAAAATAATCCTAATTTTATGGATCAAACTGATTCAATCCACAGTTTGGAAATACCTAAACAGATTAACGGCAGGATTGGACCACTGAATCAGAATCCCAATCCTCAGGATTAAATTTGGTTTGAAATACCTAATGTCAGGATCCAATCGTAAGTTTGGGCAAAGTGCTGTTTACTTTGTCGTTTTCCATGTTTCACCTTTTTCTTTTGTTAAATAGCAACACCAGAGTAAAAGGTTTAATAAGCACTTGCTTCCCTGAAGTCAGTTTGGATGAGAGGTGGAGTTTGGGCGGTGATCAATGTTATTTCTTTGCAGTCACCTTTTTTTCTACCCTTTATTATTCAGTTTGATAAATAATTTTTGTTACAGTCTGGTATTATTATCTCTAACTGTTTTTGACAGTGGTTTCAAACCGATGAAACCGAGAAACAAATGTTCTGTTTCTCAGAGGATCACTGAGCTTCTGACATTATTTTCACTTAACTTGGATTTTAAATCAAAGATTTGATGTCTAATTCCGTCCAGAACCAAAGGAGTGTATTGTTTTTGTTTTTCTTTTTTTTTTGCGACTTTAAACGAAAATTTGACTCCCATCAAAGACTATGTAACTCACCAAAATTTACACACACCTACTAAAAGGTAAAAAAAAAAAAAAAAAAAAAATTGACAAAGTGAAAGACATCTCCCCCAAAAATGATGACATCACAGCAGGAGAAACCATAAAAAATGAATGGGGGAAAAAAAAAGAACATTCTAAAATCCACATATTAAGCTAAAATACATGTGTTAGGGAGATCCAAAGGACATTTTTAAAAAATAATATGGGATGGCCACAGGATTTACAGCTAAATTACCATTATTACATTACGTTTTCCCACAATGTGAGAAGACAAAACTTTAGTTCGAGCGAGCTTTTACAAATTTTACCTCAAGCAAACTTTCACTGACCTTTGACCTCAGGAGAAAGTCACCATGTTACCTTTACTAACTTCTACAAATTTAAACCCTTCCTAGAGATTTCAATCTATCATCTCCTAACTCCCTGAGCATCATTGGGAAGGTACTTGGAACAAAATGTTTGTATATTTTGACGATGTTAGCGTTGCGCACTTGAAAAAATTGTTTCCTTGTTGCTCGCTCACTGAAGTGTTGTGAAAATGTAATATATGAATCGTTAGATCAAGCGGAATGAAATGATATAACAAACAATATGAACATATTAGGAATGTGGGCGTGGTTAGCAAAAAAACTTCAGTTGCTAAGGAAATCAGAAAATTTACTTTTGCAGATTCCTCTAAAAATGACATCTATCTGTCCGTCATCCCCAGACGAGCAAAAAATAAAATGGTTGCTATGGCGATAAAACCAACAGAAAAGCTGCCATTTTGAAAAAAGTGCAGCTGCTCGCCGGTTTAATTTTCAAAATGCTTTTGCTGATTTGCCAGTTTGACTGTGAGTCCTGTTGACATGAAGGAACATCTTTTGCTTTCGGTTGTGTCACTAACAGGGTCTTCCTCGCCCGCAGATGAAGACGTGCTGACATCGCGCTTCACAGCCGGAGGTCGAGGAGTCGTTCTGGGAGCTCTGAGGAGGCGGTGAGGAGACGCTCTGCCTTCACCAGAACAGAATCGAAAATGAATATCTAAGAAAAGTGTTCATAGAATATAAACTTAGAAATGCTGGATTGATGATTTCATCCTTGCATCATGTGACCTCTGTGATCATACTGTTTCTCAGCTCCAACAGCGCCTCCAACAGGAAGGAGGTGCGAGTGCAGCTGCTCGACCGCAGGACAAAAAATCCCCAGAACAATTGTCAAGCTGCAGCTGGGATCGGGGTGCAGACGGAGACAACTGCTCCTCCCATCGGGGTAACTCTTTTAACCAGCTGACAAACACGTGTCGATCCATCTACTTTCATTCATTCATCTCTGTGGCCTTCAGGCTCCGTCGGATTTGGAGACTCGCGTGTCTCGACTACTTGAAGACATCCACAACCTGCTGGACTCTCACAGGTACTGACTGCTCTAGAAAACCTGAAAACGATCTTAAATCTGAATTTCTCAGGGTTTCTTTTTTTATATTTGCTGCCACTAACCATTAAATCATGGATAATGCCTTTTGGGGCGTCTATAATCATAAATGAATCGACTTTGCAGGAGGCAACCAGAGTTTGTATTAGCTAAAGTCCAAAATACCCTAAAAAACAAAAACAAAAGCCTAAATTAGCCAAAATAGCTAGCATGTAGCTGAAATACTAGTTAAAATCCAAAACAGCCTAAAAAAACAAAAACAAAAGCCTAAATTAGCCAAAATAGCTAGCATGCAGCTAAAATATTAGCTAAAATCCAAAAAAGCCTAAAAACCAAAAAAAATAAAAAATAAATAAATAAAGTAGCTAAAACAGCTGACATTGACCTGAAGTATTAGCTAAACTCCAAATTAGCCTAAAAAAACGTAACTGTAATCATCCACAATCAGGGATGTCCCATAATACCTACCTTTTCTGGTTTCTCATTGTGTTTTTGTTACATTTTGGTTCCTGGAGTTAAGTTTTGATTTCTAAAATGTAATTTTGTTTTTTTAATAATAAATTATATTTGTTGTAGTGAACCTTAAAATATTTCTGCGTGCGTCGAATTATTTGTTGATGTGATTTGAACTTCAGGGCCACCGTACTTCCCTCTCAGTTTTTGGAGGAAGGTTTGAATCATCCTCCTAGTTCACTGCAGCTTCTCTCCCTTCTTTAAAGATCCATTTGATCACATTTTGATCTATTTTCAAAGTGTTTCCAGAGGTCTTTTGATTATAATTTTGCTGTTTTTAGTCATAATCAAAATGTTTTCTAAGACACATTTTCTGCAGAGCGGCAGGAGTTCATGAGAAATTTGTTTCTGAGTTCTGGGCGCGTCCATTGGCAAAGCAAGCCTGCCCCTCTTCCCATCATCTATCTGTTTTCACTCTCTCCCACTAGCTTACAGCCCTTCACAACCCCTGCGTAACATTAGCGGTGCAACAAAAAGGGCAGCAATATCGAAGATATATAGTTTTGATCTAGATTCCAGCTCAGACGAGGATTTATTTGTCTGCAGGTGGATGCATCAGAATTGGGCGGAGCAGGGAGCTCGTGGCTCCGCCCATCGTATTTTACTACATCACAAATACAATCTTTTTCAAATGGCATTTCTGCATCTGAGTGACGACAATTAAAATGTAAAAATATGCATAAATGTAATTTAATCGTACATCATCGGAAAAATACCATAAGAACATGTTAAAAATAGAGTTTTTATAGGAGTGGGTCTTTAAAAAAAACTCACTTCTTTCACAGACGAACCAGCTGATCATCAGCTGATCACCGATTATTAATTTTCTGTTGATGTTTCTGTTTTTTGCGTTTCCATTCTAACAACTCTGTCATCCCTATTTTAAGGAGGGACGACAGCATGGGGCGGAGCCTGAGCCAGCAGACGCTGCAGCACCTGGACGCTCTGCAGAGGCAGCAGCTGCAGCTGCAGGTAAACTCACCTGTTCAGGGTCTGAATCGTCATCGTTTCACTGCCGCTCATTAGCTTTCCTCCAATCAGGGCCAACTGCTGGAGTCAGCACTCAAGATAGTGACAGGCCACGCCTCCCCGGCCTCTGATGTCACACCTTCGGTCCGCCCACAGCGTCTCCAGGTTACAACAGGTAAACACACCTTCGTTCTGTGATGTTTTTGATCAAACTATTCAGTTTTTAGCTCCGGCACCAGGGGGCGCCCCCCTTTTTATTGATTGTTTTTGTGGTAAAAATACATGTTTGTGGATAAAAACATTTTCTGCCTCGCAGGTATACAAAGTGTTAAAGTTAAATTAGTTATGAGCAGCTGCAGCCAGCAGGGGGCAGCAGCACCCATCTTATCCTTACAGCTGCTTCACTGCATGGAAGGAGTCAGGTTTCCATGGGAACCACTATGTTTGCACATCTGAGCTATATATAGATTTTATTCTGCACAGGTGTGTATGCACCTGTGTGTTAAAACACAATCCAAATCCACGTCTGATCGTCTCTGATTGGTGGATGGAAAAACCGGAAGGTTTTCTTCTTCTCAAAAGGAACGTTTTCAGGTGCATTTCCAGCTCAAACTCCTCTTCTCGTCTCCTACTCCTCAGTGAACGGCGACTGCTGCCGGCAGCACGGCTGCTCGACGCACGGACGTCTCCCCGTCGGCACCGCGGCCCCCGATACGCCCCCCGTTACCATGGAAACACACCACCGTGACAGCAGGCCCCAGCAGCTAACCAGGTGAAGGAGATGGGATGGGGAGGTTCTGTCACAGTGTTGTTGGTGGAGGTGAGGAGGATGGATTCATGCAGCGCTCCATCACTGAGGTTCATCTGAAGGTCGTTACAGATCCGTAACCATTAAACCTGCAGCTGAGGCTGAGGATGATGTTGGTACCCATAGAATCCAATCACAACCGTCCATCAGATGCAGAGGTGGATCTCCGTTCCACACGTTAGTCTTTAGCACAGGGGTATCAAAGTGGAGGCCCGGGGGCCGGATCCGGCCCTCCAGATCCTTTTATTTATTGTTATTAGTGGCCCAATGGTATCTTATTATCTATTTTTAACTTGAATAATTTTGACAAAATGTATTTTATGGAGAGTAAAATATTGAAAGTAATTTAATGTTTATGTTGATTTATTCTGGAATAATATTCCTGCCTTTTTATTATTCATAATTATGTTAAAAAGTTACAGTTTTAAAGCTTTAAAAATTACAATTCTGCAGGTTTTTGGACTATTTTAGTTTGCTAAGATTTTTAACACTGTTTTGGAGTTTAGCTGATATTTCAGCTACAGATGTTTGGTTAATCTAGGCTTTTTTGTTTGTTTGTTTTTTAGGCTATTTTGAAGTTTAGCTAATTTTTTAACTACATGCTACTAAGGGAAAAAAAATATAGATATTTGAATTTTAAGCGTGAAACTTCAGGGTCCTGTTATTTCTGGTTTCTAGAAGCTATTTCAGAATGTAGTGGACCTCAGAAGGTTTGACCCGAGCTCTGTAGCAGGTCAGCACGTGTGCTTGATCTGAACCTGATCCCACACCTGGTTGTCTGACGTGTTACCATGACGACAGAGCGACACCAAAGCATAACTTCTTCCGAGCTTGATTTGGTTTGGTTTTTTTATTTGTCCTGAACGCAGCAGCAAATTTCCTGTAAAGTTCAAACAAAAATATAAAGGATGGAATTAATAAATATGCAAATCCGATGGAGCTCTGAGAGGATGCGTTCAAAGACCAGCATGCAGCCGCTTTATGAGGACGGTTCACATCTCAGACATATCTGAGGAGGATGCCACCAAGAATTAAAGTGTCAATCATCCAGACAATTTTGCTCAGTCTGCTGCTGCGGCTCCTCGGCTGTTTCGGCCTTTTTGCTGAAGGAGTTTGACGTTTCACTCTACGATTTTTCGTTCAGACACAGCTGAGCTCCTTCTTTTGTCTGACACGAGCACATCTTCCTCCAGTCGGACGATGGAATCCATCCTGACCAATTCCCGTTTTTCCAGCCGTGACCTTCACCGGCTCACCTGTTTCTGATGCTGCTCACTGATTTATGTCAGTCAAAAACTGCAGGATTTACCCCCCACCCGACCCCACCCTCATCCACCCGTTCATTCAGACAAAATGCAACAATCCCGAGGATGATGATGAGGAGGAGCTGCAGGAGGAGGAAGGCCAGCAAAGGTGCATCCGTGGTGGGGGCGGAGGGGGGGCTGCAACCAAATTTCTCATCTTGGCTGGTGGATGCGGGGGGAGAGACCCCCTCCCCCCTCCACCTCTGCAGCAGGAGGAGGAACAATAACCTGAGAGGAGCCGCAGTCTCAGCGCACGGAGCAGCTCAGCGGAGGCGCCGGGAGGGAGAATGTCCTCCCCGCAGCTCCCCGCGTCCCGCAGGCAGTCCTGCTACCTGTGCGACCTGCCCCGCATGCCCTGGGCCATGATCTGGGACTTCACCGAGCCCGTGTGCCGCGGCTGCGTCAACTACGAGGGAGCGGACCGGGTCGAGTTCGTCATCGAGACCACCCGCCACCTGAAGCGGGCGCAGGGCTTCCAGGACGGCCGGCCGCCCTCCGCGGCGAAGCCTCCCGCCAAGGAACCGGGCGGGATCCCGCCGGCGGACGGAGCGGGGAAGTCCCTGCAGCCGGACCGGTACTCGGTCAGTCGCTTCGACTACGCCGGAACCAGGCAGGCGAATGGATATGTCGGACCGAACGGGTACAAGACGGACGAGGGTCCTCCGGACCTGAACCGGCAGAGCCCGAACTCCCGCGCGAGGAGCAGCGGTGGTCCGGCGTCCTCGGCGGGACAGACCAACGTCCCCCCGAACCTGTTGCCGCAGACGCTGCTCCCGCACGGTCTGGTCGGGAGAGTAGCCCCGCAGAGCTCCGCGGGGCGGCCCGCCTCGGTCTCCAGCACCGACCAGGAGCGGGAGGCGAAGGAGAAGCAGCGGAGCGCCGAGGCGCTGGCGGAGCTGAGCGAGAGCCTCCGGAACCGGCAGGAGGAGTGGGCGAGCCGGCCCAAGGCGGTGCGGGACACGCTGCTGGCGCTGTCCGCCTGCACGCCGTTCGACGTCCGCTTCAAGAAGGACCACGGCCTGGTCGGCCGGGTCTTCGCCTTCGACGCGGCGGCCAAAAGCGGCGCGGAGTTCGAGCTGAAGATCTTCATCGAGTACCCGAGCGGCTCCGGGGCCGTCTTCTCCAGCGCCTCCGGGGTGGCCAAGCAGATGTACCAGGACTGCATGAAGGACTTCGGCCGCGGCCTTTCCTCCGGGTTCAAGTACCTGGAGTACGAGAAGAAGCACGGCTCCGGGGACTGGCGGCTGCTCGGGGATCTGCTGCCGGAGTCGCTGCGGTTCTTCAAGGAGGCGGTCGGAGAGGAGATGCTCCCGCAGGCGCACACCGACACCAGCTTCCCGCTGCTGCCTCACGGCCGGGCGCTGAGCTCCGGCAGGCCGGGCCAGAGGAAGAGGAAAACCTCCCCGGAGCCGGACTCCGCGGAGGAGCCGCAGCGGCAGCAGTGGATCTCCGGTCAGGCGGAGGCGCTGAAGCTCTCGGCGGCGGGCTCCTTCTCCTCCGGCCGGAGCTCGCCTCCGGAGGCTCCGTCCCCGATGGCGGCTCTGGTGTCGGCGGCGGACGCGCTGGGGAACCCGTACTCCCCCAACAAGGACCGGGACTCCGTCCACTCCACCTCCTCCAGACAGAACAGCAGCCCGGTGTCCCCCGCCTCCCTGAGCGGCCAGAGGCGCCTCCCGGAGCAGCCGCACCCTCCCAACGTGCCCGACTCCCCCGCGGCCAACAGCGGGCCCCTGTGCTGCACCATCTGCCACGAACGCTTGGAGGACACGCACTTCGTCCAGTGTCCCTCCGTGCCCGGCCACAAGTTCTGCTTCCCCTGCTCCAGAGAGAGCATCAAGGCCCAGGGCGCCTCCGGAGAGGTGTACTGCCCCAGCGGGGAGAAATGCCCCCTGCTGGGCTCCAACGTGCCCTGGGCCTTCATGCAGGGAGAGATAGCCACGATCCTGGCTGGAGACGTGAAGGTAAAGAAGGAGAGAGACCCCTGAGGAGGAGGAGGAGATGCTCCACCAGCAGGTCTGCTCCTGCAGAATCGAACCCTGGAGTCACAAATGAAGCTGAAACTCTGATCTTCAGCTGCTTCTCTGAACCTGTTTTGTAAAGAAAGTTTTTTCTTTGAGAAAACTTTAAAACCTGTGAGTTTGAACTTTTGTTTGGGTGACACTTGAGTCTCAGGTGTAATTTAAGTCGATTCTTGAATTTTTTATTTACTTGTCAGAAGATTCTACTGGTAGTAATGTGGTGGATTCAGAAGATGCAGCTTCATGAAATAACCCAAAAGCTTCCTGAGTTCTCATGGGTCCTTCACAGACTTCAGCCTTTGAAACTTTCACATTTTCTCTGAACAGCAAAAAAAAAGTTTCGGTCAAAAGTTTTAGAACACTCAAATTTTTTCCATTCAAAAACCATAAAGTTTTATTTTAAAAAAGGTGCAAAAACAAATTTTTTAAGTCTGTCTTCCATTGATAGATGTTTTCTTTTCATTTTGGAAGCAACAAAAGTTTTAGCTGCACAACACTGTAAAAACACTGTAAATTTTACAATAAAAATAAATTAAATACATAAAATACACTAAAATAAAAATATAAAAAACTACGTACTGAGGTTGCTACAATTCAAAATACAGTCCCTCATGAGTAACCTTTTTTAAACTGTAGATGGAAACATTTTTACCCTTTAAAAATAAAATGTTACTGCATAAAATTTGCGGAAACTATATATATTACAGTAAAAAAAGTGAATCTAGTTACTAAAATCTCACTGTAAACAGTGAGAAATGAAACCATGATAATTTTTTTGGGGAAAAAAGTTTGTTTTTATTTATTTGTTTATTTATTTGATTTTCTTGTGCCATTTTTTACTTTAAAAATAAGCATATTTACTCCTAATAAGACAACGTAACACTACAAAACTGGCATACATTAATTTTCATGGTAAAAAATAAGTTGTTATTTTAAGGCTATCTCAGTAAAAATATGTTTGTTTTCTTTTACATTTCTTCTCTTGTAATCTCTCTAATTTTTATTGTGACAGATTTACCTCAAACTTTTATTTAAGATAAAAAAACAACAACTGAGGTTGTCTGAAGAAGAAATGAAAAAACAAAAACATATTTTTGTTTTTACCATTAAAAAAATTTAAAGTAACGATATGAGCCAAAGAAAAAACATATAATAAATTTGATGGTGAAAAAAAAGCTCTGAGAATTTCATTGTAAGGATAAAAGTGTTAATTTTAATGATATTATGTTATTTTTTCACTGTAAAAATTAAGGTGTTAATTTTACAGTAAAAGCTTTTTTTGTCTTAAACAGTTCTTAAGAATTTTTTTACTGTGTACTTCCTTTAAAAACCATATAATGTGACTATAAAACTAGCAAAAACACATTTATTTATTATAATTTGTTGTTGTGATTACACAGAATTTCACTGTAAAAATAATTACTTTTAATGACATTCCCATAAAATGGTTTTTGTTTTTGCATTTCTTCTTCATTAGCCTTTTTCATTTTTACTATAAATGTGATGTATTTGCACTTTAAAAATGTAGTGTAACACTTTAGAATAGGAAAACAATAAACATTAATTTTATAATTGTTAGTGGAGGTTGAAAGAGTTACTCTGTGAAAAATTATGTTAATTTTAAGAATATTAAGGTTAAAATATAAAAAAGACTGTTCTTCTTTGGATAATCCTTTATATTTTTTTTCTGTAAAAGGAAACGTATTAACTCTTTAAAGAATATAACATAACACCGTAAAAGAAGCAAAGACACATTAATTTTGGAATAAATTTTTCTGTCAAAATGTTTAGGGACTTTTTATGCAATTACATCTAAAATACATTATGTCGAATGCAGACAGAGAATGTTTTAGGTCATCTAGAACACCTGCAGGAACAACTTCATAAACCTCCAACAACACAGCTTTAAATTAAGTTAAAACTATTTAAAATTATTTTGTGTTCCGTTAAAATGCATTCAATCTTCTGTTTCAGTTAACCTCGCCTTTTATTCCCAATAATCAACTTTTATACCGTTTTTATTTAATTATTATTATTTTATTTAATTTTTTTACACCTCAAGCAAAACTAAAACTGGGGATCTAATACTTTTGACCGGTGACATGAATGCTGCTTTTTTTAAAGAACAGATTTCAGTCTGATACATTTTTGACTTTATTTAAGATAAATATTTTGTAAATGCGCAGTTTTGGTTTAGATAAACAACATTTTTATTTATTTGTATTTATTTATTCTCTTTGAGTTTCATAAGTTTGACATTTACAGCCATGTTGTTGTTTTTTATGTAACTTCTCACCAATAATCATATAAACAGTTCTGAATCATTGTGTTTGGTCACGATTCTGCTGAAGGACTGAAAGCTGCAGACTTGTGGCTCACAGACGTGCAGTGAACTCCTCATAGGGTTATATCTAACATCATAGTATATCCTGTGCTCTAGCATAGCACTTTTTATGGTATGTGTTCCTTATTTCTCTATGGGAAGCGTCCTCCGCCCGTGCAGAAGCGGCGTGGGCGGAGCTCCAAGCTGTGCAGTTCCATGTTTCGGTGTCATAGATGTTGGTGTTTCAGAAGCAGCCTCCTCGCCGTGTCTGTGGTTGGGGGGTGGCGGGGGTGGGTCTCCAGGCTGTGTCTTTGTGTAGAAACATGTTTTGTGGTTTGAATGTTGTTGGTGATTCCAACACATCTGGTCTTGTAACGTGCCTTGAGGCTGAGCCACTTCTAATAAACTCCCCCTGTATGAACGTTTGTCGTCACGTCACGACTTCTTCAGCGTGAATTTGAGGCCGAATCTGCTGCAATAAACAGAGAATTTCTGCAGCGTCTTGTCGCGGTTCTTTGTTACTCGTTTGAACGGACTCTCCCAGGCTGCAGTTAGAGCAGGTCAGATGGATGCAGCTTCTGCTGGGTAATGAATTCATGGAGCCCATCTGCTGCATCAGCAGCTTCTTCAGAGGATTCCAGTGCAGCACATGTTTGATCTGTGAAGGATTTCTTCTTCATCTGCAGATTCACCCTGGATATAAAACACTGATGACTAGGGTTGCCACAAATTATTATTTTAATCGACGAATCATCGATTATTTTTTCCGATTAGTCGACTAATCGGGTCGTGTGCAAAGTGGATGTAAAATGAACATCTTAACCATCATTAGCTTTACACTAACTACAAATAAAGACATTAAAGATGATAGTTTGTTAAACTCTTAATGAATTGTGCAGCCTCTGTTCTTCAGTAGTGTCTGGTATTATAACAAGGTTATTCTAGAAAAGTTGCATTACCTACAATAGTGTGAATGCTTTTTGCTGAAAGTAGTCACTAAAGATGCTGAAGCTGTTTCCTGAAAATGGCAACGCAATTGACTTTAATTGCTCAATTACTTATTATTCATTTGCTGAAAATGAAAAAAAAAAATTGAAAAATGTTAAATTTGCTAAAAGACTGGAAATTTTGTTAAAGAACTATGAAAGAGCGCTGAAGTTGACCTAAATTTTTTGAAATTTTGTAGTAAAGTTGCTTAAAAATCCCAAATACATGCCAATTCTGCAGAATTTTTTTTTGCTTAAATATAAGCTAAACTCCAAATTATCCCAAAAATCTTACTAGATGTCATATTATCCAAAAAAGCTAGCTTGTTGCTTCAAAAAAGTAAACTAAATTTGTCAAAAATGTTAGCCTAAAACTGATGGAAAACTCTAAATAGCCTAAACGTTAGCATTCTGCTCAAATATTAGTTAAACTCCAAATTAGCATAAAAAAGCCTCAGTAATGCCAAATTAGCCAAAAGCTAACACATCGCTTAAATACTAGTGAAACTCCAAAATAGCCTAAAATTACCAAAAACGTTATCCTGTTGCTAAAATAGATGCAAAGCAATACATTAGCTTAAAAAATCTCAATAGATTTAAAAAATAGCCAAAAATGTTAAACGTTTCTAAAGTAGAAGCTAAACTCCAAATTTGCATAAAAAAGCTCATTAGTGCCAAAATAGCCACAAAAAATAGTTAGCTCATTGCTTAAATATTAGCTAAACTCCAAATAGATTAAAATTCCTCAGTAAACTAAATTAGTCAAAAGGGTTAGCATGTTGCTAAAATAGAAGCTAAACTCCAATATTTTTTTAATTGCTATAAAAGATGAAAACGTAGCCTATGGATTTATTTAAAGACTTGTTGCTAATCAACTTAAAAAATTTGACTTGTTTATAATTTAGACTTTCTCATTCATTTCCTATGGGGCAAATTTTGTTCAATATTTCAAAAACTATAAAGTTCATGAATACCAAAAATACATTTTGAAACCAAGATCACTGAAAGTGTGACAAGTTTTTACGTGCTGAAAAACGTACGGAAAGGAGCAGGAGAATTACTATAGGGGGAACATTTACCAAGCATTAAAACAAAATTTAATGAGGTCTGAAACAAGGAGCTATTTGTCCACAAAATATACAGTTTTGGTCCCACTGACTCAAATATTTTTTAAAAAGTGCATTTTTTTGTGCTGAACGCTCACAACTGTTCAACTTTGCTGCACTCTGACTCCATATAATATAAAATAGTAACTAATTAGATATTTTAATATATAATTAGTCGAATAATTGTGGCAGCCCTACTGACGACACAGAGATCTCCTGCTCGTGCACGCTTTAAGATAAAGTCAATAAGCTGCTGTTGCTACTCCTTAACGCCACACATCCACAGAAGAGTCGAACTCTGTTCACAGCGGCTCTGCAGCGCAGCAGAACCTGATCCTCAGATCTTCCTCCGTCTATTTCCTGATCCTCAGATCTTCCTCCGTCTATTTCCTGATCCTCAGATCTTCCTCCGTCTATTTCCTGATCCTCAGATCTTCCTCCGTCCATTTCCTGATCCTCAGCCTCTTTTCTGCATCATATTTCTGACTGGATTTATTCACACCTGCAGCCCCCACCCTGAACGGGTTAATCTGATGTCAGCGTCTGAGGAAATCTCGCACGTGTCAGGAGACCCCTCGTGAGTTTATGTGGAGGTGGGATGCTGAAAGCAGCTCTTCATTATAGAGTCGATGTCTGAAATCAGGAGCAGGAGGCTTCCCGCCGCCGCAGGAATCAGGACAATGTTTCAGAGCTTCAGGCTGCAGCTTCAGCTCCACACATCCCTGTTTTTCTCTGTCTCCACATCGCTGCAGTCAGGGGTTTCTGTGCTCACCTTCTTCCCTCTGTTGCCATGGAAGAGGATGTGGTTGCCATGGTTACAGCTACCCCGGCTAGAGATGTATTCAGGAATGCGACACGAAAGCAGTGGCATTAGCATCTGATCGGGGGCTGGTTGATGGTTGAATGGGTGGATCAATAACCCCCGAGACCATCATTCGTGCCGTAG
>NC_050533.1:2376088-2391492 GCF_002922805.2 Oryzias melastigma | reverse complement strand
CCTACCCACCCAACAAAGATGCTCCACAAAAACCCTCAAGGTTACACAAAAACAAATGTGAACTGAGTCCTGCAGATGTCAATCTGTCATCACAAATGTGATCAAAATTAGGACTGTGAACGTAAATGCACACAATTAATAACAAATAATGAACACGTTAAAATTTATTAAAGGAAATTATTTACTCCTCGCATCCTTCACTTTGTCGTGGACGGTTCAAACGTCCACAGCGTTCGTTAAAACACCTCGTCAAGGATTATCACACTTATATTTATGGTCACTTACAAAATACATAAACATTCAATCTGTTTTTAATAGTTTCATCTTGCTATTTTTCTCAGTTTAGATTGCTTTTTCTTTTTTTTCTTTTTTCTAAATTTTATTTTAAATTTTTTTCACAAACTATCTGATCTTTTTTCTGGCCCGTTGTCACGGTAACACGACAACGCATCGCCGAGCCTCGATTGCAGCAGCAAAAGAAAACAATATACATGCTGATCATCCCAATAGGTCACATGTCAAAGTCAAGGCAAAACTGTCAAAAAAACTGGATTTATTGACACCAGTCAGTGCCCCAAAAAAAGGATCAAATTTATTTAATATGGTCTCTGTGATGATTACAGAAATCAATCTAAGGACTTCATAAAAATAAGATTTTCATTGGTGAACACAAAGAAAAGCTCACCTTCAGCAGAATCAAAATGCACTAAGAATGCAGAGGAATCTCTGTACCAGGGGCTGGTAAACAACTGAGCTAAACTGAGGATTAACACGATTCCAGAAAATATACATGTATTTATTACTTTTAAAAAAACAACATTTTAATTTAATTTTAGAAAAGACACGAACGTTCGTCTGTCCTCCTTCGGCTCATCGTCACTGAAGGAAACCACCGTGATGCTGCTGTTACCTAGCAACAGAGGCAGACTGTCTGCAGTCGCCGATTTATGGTCATCAATTTATCTACGCCCACTCAAAAGGTGAGAGAATCCTTTTCACTTTGTTCATTCAGAGTTTTTTTTTTCTGTGGATATTTGTAGAGTCGGAGATGGTCGGCGGCGTCGGAGCGATCCGAGCGTTTCTGCCGAGGAAGCTCTCGACCTGCAGGCTTTGGCCGGTCAAAGCCAGGAGGCAGCGCGGCGAGCCCAGGAGATGCTGAGGGAGATGCAGCGGCTGAAGACGGAGATGAAGACGCTGATGACAGTGAGTGACATGACAGCTGGATGTGCAGGAACACAGACACACAAATGTGTGTAGCAGAGGAACATGAACTCAACGTCGAACTAAATCTCCTATTTCTCACACATAGCAGCCTCAAGAACCCACAGAACTCACCAGGCCAGAAACAAAACACCTCCAGGTTCAGCCTCAGTCTAAAGACGAGCCCCATCAGAACCAGTCCCATCAGAACCAGCCCAACGACAACCACTCCAGACAACGTCAGTCTAACCAAACAGCACAGCAACAAACCCACCCCCCTTACCACCAGGCCCAGCCTCAGGAGAACCCGACCCATCAGAACCAGCACCATCAACCTCAGCAACAGTCTCATCAGCCCCATTTCCAACCAGACCAGTTTCACTCCAGACAATCTCAGTCCAACCGAGCCGCACCGCAGCAGAACCACCCCCCATACCACCAAAGCCTGTTCCATCAGGAGAACCCGACCCGTCAGACCCGGTCTGAGCTGCTCCAGAGGAGACCCGCGGCCCCGTCAAAGCTGGAGGAGGCGGGCCGGGTCCTCCGTCAGGCTCAGAGGCAGAAAAAGGTTCTGGAGGAGAACCTGGAGGTTCTGCTGAAAGCCCGAACAGGAGAGGTCCTCCACTGCCAGCTGCAGGCTCTGACGGCGAACAGGTAGAGGGCGCTAACGGCTGACCGGGAGGTTTTGAACCCAACAGGAGCTTCAGGCTGCACTTGTGTCCTCTGCAGAGACTACACCGAGGAGGTCCGGATCAAGAAGGCCGTGGACGCCTGGATCAGCGTTCTAAACCGAGACACTCAGGTGAGTCGGTTCTGCAGGACCTTGTAGACCCGATTACAAACGAGCTGCAGTTTTTACAGCTACTCTGCTCTCTGTCCACTCAGACTCACGGATCTCCTGCTCAGAGGTCCACAGAGGATGCCGTCAGATCAGCTGATCCTGAGGGATCACACCAGAGGGCTGCTGGGAGAGCGAAGCCAGTGAGCACGCTCAGAGGCGCTGGACGGAAACCGGGGATGGCAGGACCCAACAGAGCGTCCCGAGGAGCCAAAAAGGTCTACAAACCCCTAATGACGTTAATATATTGACCTATAACAAGCAGCTGTCACTGATCCTTCAAATGTGCAGCTGCAGGAGGCGGAGCCTATCAAAGTCACGAATAAGCAGCAGCTGGAGTCAGACGCTGAGGCATTCCTCGCTCGGTTGTACGGCAAAGTTCCTCACGAGGGTCTAAGGAGAACGCTGAAGAAGAGCCCGTACCCTCGCTTCAGCTCGCCTGCATCGCCACTCGGCAGGAGGCCCCGCCCCCGGCTGGTGGAGAGCGTCAGAGGTCAGGAGGAAACCACGTTTAGCTGTAGACGCCGTCTCCTCAACTGTCCCTTCAGTTTTCCGTCTCTCCTCCGGACTCTCAGGTGTGAAGCTAAAGTCCTGCAAGACTCAGACCAGTTATGCTCCGCCCCAACTTCTGGCTCCTCCCATTGCACCTCTGCAACCACACTCTCCTCTCAGCCCGTCACACTTCTCATCGCCGGACCCTGTTGGCTCAGCGAACCCCGCGGACGGCGTTCCCGTCGGCATGGCCGTTCCTCTGGGTCAGTGACGGTTCCTCTGCAGACTCTCCTCATCTTTCGCTGTTACACTCTAAAAATGTGATCAGCCAAATATTCATCTTTATATTTTACAATAAACCTGGACCTGGAGTGAAAATCCACTCCCATCATCCTCTTCTCCCGAGTCCTTGGGTACCTGAGACTTCATGACCTGTAAGCTCGTGGAGCTTCAGTCCATGACCTGAGTGTTGACCAATGTCCCACCTGTAGGTCGGCCCAGGATGGACTCCAGGGTTGAGATTCCTCAGGAAATGACATCATCGCCTGCTGTTCCTGCCTCCACTGATGTGGTTACTGTGGAAACCAGAGTACCTGAACCACAGGTGAGCTGCATCACCAAACCTCTGGATTGATTTTTCTGAAAGCTGAACCCTGCTTTCAGACAGAGAAGATGTTGGAGATCAGGATCTCGACATTTGACCTTCCCTCTGGGGGAGCGGTGAGCTGCAGACACAGCCGCAGTCAATAACCATGTGGTGGTTTAATCCCAAATCCAGCCTCTTTATGCTGAGTGAGGCTTTGGCTGCCATTTTCAGTCTTTGGTATGACCCGACTGTGGATTTGAACTCGCAACCTTCCAGTCTCAGTGGGACACTCTACCACGAGGTCACTGTTTAGTTTAATAAAAGCCAAATCTTAAGTGTTCTGATTTTTTCTTTTCCTGGCAGAAGCAGCATATGGAACCAGCTGAAGCTCCGCCCCCTTCATCTGTGGATATTTTTGAGGGACAAAGTGAAAAAGAGGAGGAGGAGGAGGAGGAGGAGGGAGCAGCCATTCCTCCTGACAACACTCAGGTAACCTCCACATCCTCCTCCCCGGTGGATCTGCAGCTCCTCCTGCTGGAGGCCAGCGGAACTGCAACTTTGACGTTTGAAAGTTTGATCTGTGGTTTCTCCTCCAGGAGGAGGCGAGCGGAGTGACGGAGGAGGCGCTGGTTCTGGATGGAGGTCCGACTCCCTCTCCGGTTCTGTACCACGGACCAGCCTTCCCCCCGACAGCCCTGTCCCCCCCCACCGCCCAGGATCTGAGCGTCGGCCGGCAGCAGGCGTCTCTGGAGGCCCGGCTGGTGGAGTGGTGAGGAACTCGGCCGGAACCGGTCCAAACTGCTTCCAGTCCTGTCGTTTCTGTAACTCGGTTCTTCTTCTTCAGGGTGGAGCAGCAGCTGATGTCCAGAATTATTTCAGAAATGTACCGCCCCCCTCCCCCCGATCCGGTCCACAGCTACGTCTCCGACCAATCAGAGCTGGAGGAGCGGAGCCTCGCCTCAGACATCGGTGAGGACCGCTCACCTGCTCGTTTGGTTCTGTCTCCTCTCTGGACTCACCTGCTCGTTTGGTTCTGTCTCCTCTCTGGACTCACCTGCTCGTTTGGTTCTGTCTCCTCTCTGGACTCACCTGCTCAGTGGAAGCTGCTGGAGGTGAAGGTCTGCAGCTCTTCGTCGACACAAACACACCTGTGGACTCGGACTTGATCAGACAGCTGGTCAGTGAGGTTCTGACCGAGACCATAACTCAGATGTTTGGTGAGAGAGCAGCACCAGAACCAGAACCTCAACCTGAAGAGGAGTCTCTGAAAGCAGCAGGAGGAGAAGCTGAGATGGAGGTGACACGATCGTCACAAAGATCTGTCTGCTGCTTCATTTCTCTGCCTTTGACTGACGGGTCCATGTCTTCTAGGAGAACATGGTTCCTCTGGTTCCTCTGGTTCCTACACCAGTTCTGACCCCAGAACCCAGCATGACTCGGTCCAGCAGAAACCCCTCACCAATAACCACCCCCCCTCCATCCCAACCATCCAGCCCGGCGAGCCAGGCCCCCCCACAGTCAATCTCAGGAACAGGTCTGATAGACGGTCCTGTAATCTGGATGTTGCTTTGCCTTAATCTGAATATACTTTTAATAAATAGATTATATTTGTACTCTGTTCTACACTGAAAGTAATCTGATTATATGTGCATTGTAATCTGACTCCACTCCCATTTATCTGATTTCACCTGAAATGTAATCAGACTAAAATCTCAGTAATCTGATTGTGACTAGTCTGTAATCTGACTATACTCCCTCAGTAATCTTATTGTGACTACTATGTAATCTGACTATTCTCCTAGTAATCTGATTACATTTATGCTATAATCTGACTCCACTCTCATTTTTCTGATTACACCTGTACTGTAATCAGACTAAAATCTCAGTAATATGATCGTGATTAGTCTGTGATCTGACTACCCTGGTGACACACCTGGTAACCTGAATATATTTATACTGTAATTTGACAACACTCTAAGTAATCAGTTTACATCTGGAATGTACTTTTGAAAAATCAGATTGGAATTCTACTTTCAATAATCGGATCATACCTGTGTAGTATAAAAGTGAAAATAGTCCTTATATTCTGCTTGGGATTTGTGTCGTTTTTAAGGCTCTTCTCTTATTTCGGTTCTCTCTGTCTGTGACCATAGACCCAGTGGCCACGCCCACCAATAGCCCAGAGCCCCGCCTCTCCGAACAAACCCCATCTGATGTTCACCAGGCCCCGCCCCCACTCCACTGGGAAGACTCCGAGCTGCCATTGGATGAGGAGAAACCGGAGGAGGTCATGATGGAGAACAAACAGCAGCTGTGTGTACACACACACTCACACACACACACGCAAAGTCTTTACTCTTTATAAACAGCGGTTAACACACAGAAAACCTGGCTCTTGAAGCTCCATGTAATCTGATTACTCCTGCACTACTTCATAAAGGATCAATTACAGATATAACATTACAGACCAGACTGACTAAATGACGGTAAAACCTGGTGAAAAAATGAGTCTGGAGACCGGTGGAGCGGCTGGTGAAGAAAAGACCAAAGTTCTGTATTTACATGGAACATTGATCTGGAGGAATCTGTCAGAACATCTGCTTTATTAGACTACAGAAGCCAAGTTCCTGTGGATAAAATCAGGGATTAGTTACCTGGTCAAGTGTAGGCGGATGTTTAGTCTCTTCCGTGATGGAGAAACCAGAAGACGGTTTACACACCTGAGCATAGACTCACCTTTTGTAGATCCAGAACAAAAGCACGACGCAGTTATCAGATCCCACCAGCAGATGGTGCTGTTGTTACACCAGAACAGCTCCTGAATTCCACAAGGTGCTTTAAGAACTACAACCTCAGCTGATTAAAATAAAAAAATAAAAAATCTAATACAAGCTAAAGAAAATATATATATATATATCTGAAAGAAGTGAAAGATGGAGGAGATAATGAACCACTCCACGTGTTTTCATGTGAAGCTCTGAGGATTGGTGAGACAACAACCAGAGGTTTGAAATATAAAATCTGAAGACATTCAGCTTTGAGAACCAAAAAAATAAAGTTTGACTATCATAAGAAGCTTCAGGAAGTTAGACACTCGTCTCGTGTGTCTTACATCTGCTGGAGGAGGAGAGAGAATGTCCTCAGAGGCCTAAACTTCTCCATGTAAGAGAAATTCAGCTGTTTATCATCTCCTGGAATCTAGCTGACCTCTTTTTGTCCTCAAACTGCGTCTGAAGTGAGATGAGTTCAGGTTCTGCGTCTGCAGGTGGGAGCTCAGGATGAATGTTTTATTTTGAAAGGACGTCATTACTTTTGTAGTTTTAGAGTGAAACCTCTGGGCTCTAAACGGCTCCAGTTCCTCTTCTTCAGTGTTTGTGAAATCTTCAGTCAGGATGGAAAAGATCTTGAAGAATTTAATAATAATAAACGATCAGCTTCAGTGTCAAAAATCTCACTTTCTCCTCATGCAGGATCATGTCAGTAGCAGAGGAGGAACCCCCTCTCATCTCCCCGTTTCCTCCTCCACCTCCTCCTCCTCCTCTGTCTCCTGCGCCTTCTCTGCCAGCTGGATCTCCCTCCAGCTCCTCGGAGGAGCCCACAGGAAGCTCCAGCAGCTCCAGCACAGTCACGGCTGAGACGGAAGCCGCTCTGAAGCACATCTCTGAGGGGGAGCTGCTCATCAGCATCAACCAGCAGGAGCTCCTGACGGGTACCGCCGTCTTCCTCCTTCATCTTCAACTGACGGCCTTCAAATCCTGATCTTTAACTGTCTTCTCTCAGCAGAAAACGGCAGTTTCTCCAGCTCTCTGCAGGAGGTGCAGGACATGGTGAGGGAGATCAGATCCTCCATTCACGATGCTCCTTTTTCAACATTTTATTTAATTTTTATGTAAAAATTAGGGCTGTGAATGTTGAGGCGTTAACACGCGATTAATAGAACATAATTAATTTGTTCATTCTTATTAATGGACCTCAGGCGTCCCGCTGTGCAACTGTGAGATCAGCTCAATAAAACTTTACATTCTGTGATTGAGATTTTATTAAATTAAAGAGATGATATGGCATTTATTTGTAGTTTTTGGACAATTTCATTTTAATAAATAAGAACGAAAGTCATTCTGACGGCTGTAATGCAGCAGCAGCGCCCACTATGAGGGGCGGAGTCAAACTGAGCTGTCTGTTATTAGAGATCCAACAAGGTAACCGCCCATTATTTTGTTGTGGGGTGAACAGGGGCCCGTTTCAAGAAGCAGGTTCAACAAATTTAGAGTTCGAACCTGAACTTAGAGTCACTGGACTCTAAATTCTCAAACTCAGGGTTTTCGGTTCCAGAACAGCTGAAAATGTTTGATTCAATCAACTTGAAGTTGTCAGAACCAGAATCAGGTGTGAGCGTCGCGACCATAAAAAGCCCTGATCAATGGAGCAAAGACACCATGATTCACCATGGCAACGGGGACAAACAGCTGAGTTACGTACTTCCGGCGAGGGAAATTGACAAGTTCCTTCAAGCATATGCGACTATAGGAGAACATTTACTGCAAGAAAAGCAACACAGCTGCAGCGGTAGAACAGAGAGAAAATATCTGCAGTTATTTGAATCATTTCTAATAATGAATAAATAATGTCAGGAAGGTTATTTTGTCTCTTGTTGAGTAAGGAGTGGTTTTTGATCTGTTACCAATCTAATAAGTAATCTCCGTGATCGTAACCCCCCACCTACACACACAGATATCACTGCACGCTATAAAGAAACTGTAGCTGCCTGGCATATGTTAAAAAAAGTACTTATTTAATTTTAATTCTCAAGACTTAAAAAATATGAACGTAGAAATAACTTTCCGTAACCAGGAGTCGAACTCGCTACCTATGCAATGGGAGGCAGCTTTGCTGTCAATTGAGCTAATGTCTGACACAAGTACCGGTCGGTGGATAAGTCCAGATCCTTCTCCGGTGTTTGACATTCCTTAATTCCTATTGTTAAGGGTTTAAAATAAGGAAAAGAAAACTGTATTTTTTAATAGCGAGTCCCTGGAAAAACTCACTATTTATAATATCGCTGAAATAAAAATGAATTGGGAAACTGCAGTCAGTCGACTCGTGTCCTCCAAATCCTCTACCGACGTAAATAACATTTCCTCTGGATTAATCAGCCTCCTCTCTACATGATCCTCTATGAATGAACATGTCATTCTGGTTTCTGAGTGGTGAAAACGTGACGTCTCTAATGTGAATGTTCTCTAAATGTTAATGAGGAACTCATATTTGAACATCTTTCACTTTAAAAAGGGGCGGAGACCGCAGAGAACTCTAAGTTTCCTGAAGAAAACCTGCTACCGACCAGGTTTCGTTCACAGACTCAGTTACCATAATGATTGATTCTGAGTTCATCCTAACCCGCTTCTTGGAACGGGCTTGGTTTCACCCACTTTCCCGGGTTTGAGTTATCCCTCTTTCTGGAACCGAAAACTCAGAGTTTTGCCGAATTTGGAGTTCACAAACTCAGAGTTCCAACAAAACCTGCTTCTTGAAACGGGCCCCAGGAGTCTTCCACAATAACGAGTACCTGCGTCGTCTGAAAATTGTGGAAACTCTCTGGTTCTCCGCTAAAGTCCCGCCCACCGACGCTAGGTGAGCAGTTCAGAATGGAAGACACGCCCCCACCTGAGTAGATCCCAGCAGAGCCGACGTGGAAAACCAGAAGGATCAAATTTCCCCCTTAAGAAATGGTTTTATTATTTTTCACAAACACAATAAATGTATGAGAAAAAAGAAAAAGCTGAAAAAATCTGTTTCCCAGATGGAATTTTCTGTTTTTGCATGATTTTATATCAAGTGTGTGAATATAGCATGGAAAATGACAAAATAAAGGTAGACTCAGACAGGAGAGCTTGTGCTGATTAAAATGATACCAAATAAACAAGTAGTCTTTCAAATAAGAAGTAAATTTAAAATTCAACAAAAACTGAGTTTTAAAGAGAAAGTGACTGGCAAATACTATAACTAAAAAAAAAAAGCGATTAATCACGATTCATTTTTTTAATCGATTCCCAGCTCTAGTAAAAATGTTCAAAAATCTTTTTAGAAGCGCAGAATAACTCCTTGTTTGTGCTCCCACGTCAGGAGTTCGACACTTTGACTTCTGGGGAGGTGCGAGGAGGTGACCCTCAGCTCCTGATGTCTCAGACGGTCTCACACACAGGAAGCGGCCTGCAGCTGGAGGTCAGTGCTTTCAAAATAAAAGTTTTCCTGGAGGACTCTGGATCTGGATTTTCCTCAGGATCTCCAGCAGCCATGCTCAGTGACCTCTGACCTCCCGTGTTTTCAGACGGAGGAGGAGATGAGCTTGGGGGAGGTGAGGGACTACGAGACTCCAGGACTGCATCGGTCTACAAACACGGGCCTCCAGGAGAACATCTACCTCCACCAGACTGCAGGTATGACTGGGTTTTCTGAGCGGCGAACTCGCCCAGCTTCCTCCCCAGCCTCTGCTGTTGTCATGGAAGCAGCCCGAGCTTGTCTGCACATTTACACGTTTCCACAAAAGCTGCCACCAGCTCTTTGTGAGCACCACAGCCTGCAGCTCCTGCCCACTCAGAAGCAGCTCGCCGCGCGCTAACGATCAGACGGAGCTTCAAGGATGAGTGTGAGGCTGTTTCCATGGAAACCGGAGCAGGCTGAGGGAGCGGCGCTGCTTCAGAGGTCTCCATCGGGATGCAACAGTTGCAGGATGTGTGGACAGCAGGAGGAGGAGCTATGATGATTGAAGGAGTGAAGTTTGAGCTGTAAAGTGATGTTTACGGCTCCAAAAGCTGTGCTGCATTCACTGACCCTCAGTTCTCTTCGGGCAGGGAGTCTCCCTTCTATCCTCTTCAGCCAGAAAACTATAAAAACATCTTTTTATGTGAACCTTTGAAGGAGCCGTCACTTGACTAAAGAAGTGGGCGGAGCTATTAAAATTGAAAATGATCTCATCCGTATTTTTCTGTTTGTTTCTGAAACTGCAGACCTGGAGGAGCCAGGAGTCACTGAGAGGGACGTCCAGGAGTCCTCCATCAGACCACACCAGGAGCCGAGAGCAGACTCGGATTCCTCAACCAACGACATCTTCTGATTAAATACCGGTTTAAACAAGAACACGGTGAGGTGATGCATTCACTGACCACTGGGATCAAATAAACAACTCTCCGTTGTTCCTTTGACTTCTATCTTCTCTCAAATATTTGCTCATCTCGAGTTTGAGGAACGTCAGACACCGACGCCAAGACTGCCTCTAAATCTGAAACTTCACAATAAAAGCCCCCAGGGATTCTTCAGGAGTATTTCTGCTGTGATTTCACAGTATTGATCCCAGTTATTGATCTGCTCCGTGTGTCTCAGAGTAGGTCGATGTTCTCAGGCTCTGGATTAAAATGTACATCTTTAATGGAGTTCAGGTGATCCTCTCCGGACATCTCCAGCTTTATGAAAGATATATTTCATTAAAATCTTTTCATGGTTCGTCTGCTGCATCTTTCTCCTCTTCGCTTTTCTCTAAAAACACAGAGAAACCTGAAATTTTCAGGAATGAATTCAATCTCTTCTCTTTTACGTTGAACGTTGTAACACTGGATCAGATTTTCCTGCAGTCTGATCCGGTTCACCTTTTTTCTGTATGAGCTGTTGTGATCACTTCATCAACTTTTAGTCTAATGAATTATTAAAAGTGCATCAGAAATTAATAAAATGTTTATTTTCCAAAACTGCTTTCATTTTCCAGTTTTATTAGTTTAAGGAGGGTTTTACAGGTTAAACAGAAGTGTTTGTCTGGGATCAAACTGAACATGGTGGGCTTTAGGACCTCAGGTAAGAGGTTTCATTTTAAAGCAACAAATCAACTCTCCCTTTCAAAATAAAGGTTAAAAATGACCAATTTCAGATTTTCTAAGTTTGCAGTTTATATGAAAGATATTTTCATTAAAACATATGCAAATTGAAATATATGAATGAATGAATTTAAGTACATTTTGAGCCAGTTTTGAAAATTTGACAAAAAATGGAATGCCACTACAAACCACTGAACCAAAAATGAAAAGGCTTTGAATACGGGTGTACACTGTAAAACATGAAACATTGTATCAAGTAACGAAAGTTCTGTAATTTATTGCATTTAAAATTATTAATTTTCATCAAATTAAACATTTAAGTTGATGATTTACTCAACCCAAATTTTTAATTAATTGAAAAAATATATATTTGAAATGTAACAAATTACTGATCTTTTGTAAATTGATACAATGTTTGACTTTTTACAGCTTATTTTTCTGTAGAACAGCTTGTAAGAAAGATGAAGTCAGGGTAATAGTTTCCTCTGAATAAATAAACGTCACAAAAACTTTGGTCTGGAAAAAAAGAATTTAGTTCATTAAAATCCACTTATGAACAAACATTTGCTTTTACTTCCATCATGAAGAAATGTAATTGTACAGTGGCCCTGAAGGGTCACAGCCATGTCACAACACCTTAAGTTCACAACACAACAGCGCTTTGGGCCTTTTCTTTAGCTTTGTGTATTAATATATATATATATATATATATACATATATATATATATACATATATATATATATACATATATATATATATATATATATATATATAGTACATATTTCAGCCCCCCCAACTTCCGTTTTGACACAATGTGTTGTGAGCTTAAAGTGTTGTGACCCTTCAGGGCCACTGTAGATTCCACATATATTAAAATTCTAGGCAAGTTTAGGAAAAAAAAAAAATTTATTTTGAAAGAGTCAACAAAAATAATTCATTTCGAGCTGACGTCACTCTGGGCGGTGATACTGTCTGGATGAAGGGGTGTGGTCTCGAGGGGCGGGGTTTGGATGCCACCAGCGGATCCGGCTCAGTGTCTGTGGAGCTCCAGCAGCAGCTGCAGGTTTCTGGAGGACTCTGCCGGAACTGCTGCGCTGACAGGTCCGGTTCCACACCTCCATGTGGACCCGAACCTCCCTCTGATTCACCGCAGTTTCGGGGTGCCCCCCGCCCGCCCTTCCCTCCCGCAGGTCAGCGGGTGCCTGTGCGTGATGCCCTCTGGGTCCTCCGGAGCCTGATGCCGCAGAGAGCCCCGGCCGCCGCAGAGGAGATGCCGCTGAGCAGCGCCTGCAGGCGGGAGCGCGCGGACGCGGCGGACGCGGCGGAGCGGCTGCGCTCCGTGCGGGAGCGGCTGGACGCGGTCATGTTTGGACTCAGCGAGCTGGAGAACCTGCGACAGCGGCAGCAGGTGCTCATCCGGACCGCGCTGGAGAAGCCCGAGGATCGGGAGGCTCGTCTGAGTCCGGAGGAGAACATCCTGGTGCTGAGGAGGCAGCTGGTAGGTCCAGAACCCCCCTGACCCATCCCTGCGGAGGAAACCAGATTCATTCAGAACCAGGAATCATCAGAGTGTAGATGTTAGATTCTGCAGATCAGAAGTGCAGGAAAAGATGTCAGCCTCACAAAGAAGAAGGTGTGATGATCAGTTAGATCCAAAATCTCTGATGATGTGAAAATCAGCTGTTGCATCCAGCTGGCATGAAAACAAACATCACATGATCTTCTGTTGTGGTTCCAGAGTTTGGTGGACCGACTCCTGTCCTGAAATCTGGTTTTCTTTGAACTTTGACCCGCCTAACCTGATCATAATCTTGGTTTTGGACTTTCCTGTGTCTGTTCAGAACATCAGAACATTTCAGGATTAAGAGCTCCTGCTGAGTTTAAAGGTGTGACGCTGAGCTCCGATTCCCGTCAGGAACGCCAGGATCCATCCCGGTATTCCATCAGAAACCTCAAACTGAAGTCAGATGGAATCTCTGAACACAAACAAGAGTCACAAGCAGATTTAATCAGAGCAGCATGACTGAGCGCTCTCAGGGTCCGACACTGCGGCTCCTCTGCAGAACCAACCAGAACCGCTCTCGGAGATCCAGGAATTTCAGGATGGAGCTTGAATAGTGACCAAAATGAGTTTTTCATTTTCATGACTTCACTAACTTACAGCAAGGGGGCGGGGCCTAAGGAGGGCGGTCGGCTGATTCCACAGAACACTTTCTATTTCAAAACTGAAGATTCGGGCAAACACACATTAACACACAAACCTGTAGAGAAGCACAAATATATGTAAACACAAGCTAAAACACACAAACAGATGCTTGGACACACATCCTCAAACAAACACATAAAGACATGAACTTTAGCAAAAACTGACAAGAACACACAAACACAGGTAAACAAAAAACAATGACAATATCAGCAAATGAACAAAACAAACAAGCATAAACACAAAAATACATTTTAAAAAAGCACACAAACAGAAGTTAACACACAAAAACATACAAGACAAACATGTGTAAACACACACAAACAAAAAGCAAAAAAAAAACGCACAAACACTCGTCGTAAACACTCACAAAGAAACAAACACAAACAGTTGCAACCACACAAACCCCAACAGATATAAACACAAAGAAACAAAAAACACAGTCATAAATACACATAGAGGTAAAAACAAACAGAATTTCAAACACAAACAGACCTAAACTCACACAAACAAATCGTTGTAAACATGAACAAACAAACATACGTAAACAGTCATAAACACACATAATCGTAAACATACATAAACAAATAGACATAAACACACACAAAGAGTTGTAAACAAATACAAACAGTTGCAGCCACACTGATATAAACACAAACAGCTGTAAATACACGAAGAAGTAAAAACACAAAGACATAAACACAAACAAACAAACGTAAATACACAAACAAGTTGTAATTACACATAAACACCCTTAAACTCACCTAACCCTAACACAAACTCATGCAAGCAGACGTAAACACAAACAAACGTAAACACACAAACAGTCATAAACAGATGCATAAACTGCAGCTGGTCTCTTTGCTGAGGTCGGCTGTTCTGGTCACATGATCAGCATCAGCGGCCAGTTTCAGCTCTGGAATGTGGCGCCGCATAACCCACATGTTTTCCATCCGGGGAGAGGAACAGATTGTGTGTGTGTGTTCCTGTGTTTGTTACCTTATAAGGACCTTTTCTGGAATTTTCTTCAACCGTTAAAACGTTACAGATCAGAAGTTCAGCTGCAGAGATGAATGAAGTCCATCACATGCTGGAGTCATTTCTGCGCTCGTGTCAGCATGAAAATGTGTTTTCAGTATAAACAGTTTTGATGTTTTTACGGCTGAAACAACAAACTGGAAAAACTTCTTTAAAAAACTAGATAAGTCACAGAACAGTCTTCTTCTGTTTCATATCTAATCTTCGTCATGAGTTTGCCTCTTTGTTCTCTGAGATGCAGATGGACTCCAGCTGGTGAACGACGTCTAAGTCTCTCAAAAAACCACAATTGTGTTTATTTTTCTCTAATCGAAAACATCACAAAACGTTTATTGAAAATGTTGTAAATATTTTTTGTCCCTTAGAGCCTTTTGAGGAGGAGGGAAGCGGTTCTGATGGGCCCACTTCAGGAGCTGGACTTGCACATCAACCAGCTCCGACTGGACGGACAGGTGCCGAGTGACCAGCTGGAGATGGACAGCCGACCGAGCTCAGGTAAGACCCACCTGGTGGTCACAGCGGGCTCGGAAACATTCAATCAGGGTCATGGGATCATCTAAGAAGAGGATGGGGTGGTCAGGGTCCAGTTATGCAGCAGGCGATCAGAGATGAAGCGGGTCAGGTACACAGAAAATGAAACGCTCAGTAATGCAGGCAGGGTGACACAAACAATACTTCGCACTGAGTGAGGCTCTGAGTAGTGCTTAAGTGTCCTGTGGGTGAGTGGCAAACAAGAGCCAGCTGAGCGGCATCCAGGAACTGTGCGCTGGGGTTGCTGGGAGATGAAGTGCAGTCAGTACTCTGGAGACGGTTCCCGCCTCTGATTAGAGGGAGAGAGAGCGCTGACTCCTGACACTACCGTTTGAAAACTGATCATGAAGGAATTAATAAATGCGGTTTTCTATGACTCCATGTCTTTTGTATATCGGAATAGAGCTGTGAAAGAATAAGCCTGGAGCAATATTCACCAGATTTGCACAGGTCCAACATTTGGCACCAAGCCTCTTCTTACTGTGAGGATATGCGCTAATATTGGTTTGCGACAGTCTAGAGCAGGAGTGTCAAACTCAATCGTACAAGAGGCCAAAATCCAAAACACACCTTAGATCGCGGGCCGAACAGGATAAACATTTATTGAACACTCTAAAACTACATTTTGAAACTTTAAAAATGTAGCTTTT
>NC_050533.1:2343389-2375894 GCF_002922805.2 Oryzias melastigma | reverse complement strand
TAGCATTACCTGTGATAATGCTAGTGTGAATGCTGGAAGCTGAATTTGGCTGCTGAAGTTAATAGCTGAAATCACTGAAGCTGATAGCCATCTAAAATATTAACTAAATGCCTTTTAAAAAAAAAAACTTTTAAAAAACCTGGGTTGGCCAAAACAGCTGGCATGTTGCTAAAAAATAGCTAAATTTAAAAAACCATAAAAAGTGAAAAAAGGCCTAAATTAGCCAAAACAGCTAGGATGTAGCTAAGATATTAGCTAAAACCCCAAAATAGTCTAAACAAATCTTAGTAAATGCCAAAATAGTCTAAAAAGCTAGCAGAATGACCAAAAAAAAACTTAAAAACTATAACTTTTTAACAGAATTATGAATAATAAAAATGCAGGAATATTATTCCAGAATAAATCAACTTAAACCTTAAATAACTTTCAATATTTTACTCTCCATAAAAATATATTTTGTCAAAATTATACAAGTTAGAAAATAAGCGCAAGATAACATCGAGCCATTCATAACAATAAAATAAAATGATCTGGAGGGCCGGATAGAATTACCTGGAGGGCCGGATCCGGCCCCCGGGCCTTGACTTTGACATATGGTTTCAAGTTTGTTCAGGAATATCTGTTTGTGTGTACATAGCATGAGAGTCTAAACCCTGTCTTTTGCGGGTCGGTCCGTCAAACCTTTCTTTTCCCGTCTTCTCAGGGTTCTACGAGCTCAGTGATGGAGCTTCCGGGTCGCTCTCCACATCTTCTCATTCCGTCTTCAGTGAATGTTTGTGCTCAATGACTGACACCGACGGAGCCCCCACATCCACGGATGCATCCCAAGGTGAGTCTTGCTGTGAGCCCCAACCGGAGCTTTCTTGTCTACTGGACCTCGGTCTGATTTGAGGTTCTATTTTCTCCAGAGGAGCTGGCCGATTGTGAGGAGTTTGTCCAAGGACTTTCCGACGCCTCGTCTTCTTCGGGCGTGGTTTGTTCCTCGCTCTCATCGGCTCACCTGCCCCCACCAGAAGCTGAGATTTCCACCACCTCCCACTCTGACCCGCCGGCCTCAAACAGCAGCCTCGTTTTTCGTTACCCCAGTCCGCTGCGCACCAACGCCGCTCAGAGCCCCGCCTTCCTGCAGGGTGGAGGTCGAGATGCTGCAGATGGTCTCAAAGCAGAAACTTACTCCGCTCTTAAGAGCTCCTCTTTGAAGCACCTGGATGGCTACATCTACAGCCTGTTGCAGCGGAGGACCCAGCCCATCAGGTCCAGCAGACCCAGGACTAGCATCAGCACCGACCCAACAAAAAGTGTCCTTAGACAGCCCAGTCTTTGTGCCAAACAGGTCTCTGGCTTTGAAGTTCTGAAAGGTTCTGAGGAGAAAGTTTGTCGGTCAGCAGAGGGAGTTTCCAGGTCATCTCCGCCGAAGAGTCAAGGAGAGGAGGTTGTTGATGAGATGAAGAAGAGCGACTGCAGATCTTCTGCAAACCCTCAAATATACAACTTTAAAGTGACCAATAATCTCAAAACCAGGAGATCTAAAGGTCACTCAGGTCTTCTCGATAGCTCTAAAGAAATGGGGAGTTCTCCGCTTCACTCCTCCCTTGCAGGACAAAGTCGGCCATGTGGGTCCAACGACCAGGAGCTGCTTCTACAAATGCCTCCGAGTGTAAAGACAAAGTCTACCAAGTCTCTCAAAAACAGCCAAACAAAGGAGGCCAGAGGGTGTGTACCAGAGCTCTCCTGTATTGGGGAGTCCACTGCAACCACGAAACCAGGAGGACCAAAGGAAGGAGGAAGGCGTCACAAGGTTACCAGCTCCTCCTCCCATCACCAAAGTGCCAAACTCTGCAAGGTCGGCAGCAAGAATGTCAAGGCTGCGAAAGTGAAGACTTCTCTGATGTTTGAGACCTCTGTGGTCCAGTCAGAGAGGCGGCATGAGAAGTCACGGCACAGGTCCAGTTCCAGGAGGTTCCAGTACCTGGAAGATGGAGGCTCCGCCCACACTGAGGTTTACACGAGAGCGACATTGGCGAGAAACAAATCTGTTCCAGTATCGTTGCCAGAAGACCCAGAGGAACTACTGACACCTTTTAGAACACAAGCAGCTGTGTTGAGCCACCGTCACCGCGGCAACCGTCACCGCAGAAGCCGTCACCTCCACGACCAGGTCATCGTCGCAGGAAAACCCAAACACAGTCGACACAACTATCGGCGGCTGCATTCCATCAGTGAGAACCAAAACTGCACGGCCAAGAGGCGCAGTGGGCAACCGCAGAGGGAAGAGGGGCAAAGCGCCAGAACATGCCCCGCCTCCAAGGGGCAGCAGAGCAGACCATACCCCCGTGCCGCAGAGAGCGACTCAGAGTACTCCGCTGAGTGTGTGTCGCTCTTTCACTCCACCATCGCAGACACCAGCGAGGACGAGAACTCTGACTACACCGCCAACCGCTTCGGAGACAGCGAGTGCAGCGGCGGTGAGGCAGAGGACAGCACCACCGACACAGAGGAGAGTGCGGGGGCGGGAACTTCGACTGGGAGGAGGTTGGGGCAGTTCGGAGCAGCTGGGGTGGGAGGGCAAGCACAGATGAAGACCCTGGTGAGGGTCAAGGCTTCCTACAAGCTGAAGAAGAAGATCCTCAGGTTCCGATCGGGTTCTCTGAAACTGATGACCACTATGTGACCACCGCGTGTTGGATCAGAGGCTTCGGTCACATGACACAGACCTCCTGATGGTTCTTAGAACACGTCGGTTCTGAGGATGAAGTTTGACATGCTGGGCTCGTCCTCCACACCAGGGGTCCCCAAACTTGTTCTAATGAGGGCCACATTACTGTTTTCTTCTCTGATGGGGGGCCGGGGTCGGTTTGTAGGCTAACAGAAAAAGTGTAACAATCACAGCCTAAACGTAAACATTTACGTTTTTCCAGAAAGCCACACATAGCCGAATATGTGGCTATGTGTGGCTATTTTTCTTCCGTACACTTTTTGGACGTTAAAAACTCAATCACACTTTATGCAATTTCTGCAATCTTGGTATCAAGACGTTCAGTTCATTAAAGACATTATCGCTTGTATTTTTGAAATTTGTGCTCTTTATGGTTTTTGCGATGTTACCCAATTTCAACCCCATTGAAATGAATGGCAATTTTTCAAATTTCTGCAAATTCAGCAATTCCTCACAAGTTTTAAAATTGAACACAATTTTACACAAGTTGTGCGATTTTTTTTTTTCCACAAAATTCATACATTTTTTGCACACTTTGAAACCTACACAATATGGGTATCAAATCGTTCAACATGTTAAGGACATTAATACTACTTGGGTTTCATATGGTTATTTTTTAATTTAGCTAATATTTTAGCAATATGCTAACATTTTTGGATAATTTAGCCTCTAATAAGGTTTTTTGGGCTATTTCTCAGTTAAGCTAGTATTTTAGCAACATGCTAGTTTTTTTTGGCTAATTTGGTAACTATTGAGGATTTTTGGGCTGATTTTGAGTTAAGCTAGTATTGTAGCAACGTGTTAGCTTTGTTTGGTTAATTTGGCATCTACTGAGGTTTTTTGGACTAATTCTTAGATAAGCTAATATTTTAGCCATGTGCTTACATTTTTGGCTTATTTGGGAACTACTGAGGTTTTGGATTAGATCTGAGTTTATACCTTTCACGAATTCTTACACTGTTTGAAATTTTTGTCATTTTTCCAGATATTCTTCAAATTATTCGTGCATTTTCCGCAATTTCTGCAGTTTTAGTTAATTTAGCAACATTAGCATTATGCAAATAGCTTTAGCATTTTCAGCAAATCTCTTCAGGAATAACAGTAAATTTCTTCAGCATTTTCAGCAAAAAACTTCGGCATATTCAGCACCACATTCAGCAAAAAACATTCACACTAGCATTATTAAAGGTAATGGACTTTTCTAGTTAATCTTAATTACAGAAAAAAATCTGAAAAGAATCACTGAAAAAATAATACTAAAGCATTTTTAAAAAACTAGATAACTAGCATTACCTGTGGTAATGCTAGTTATGTGGCTGATAGTGATAGCCTAAATTGCTGAAGCCAATAGCTGAAAAAAGCTGAAGCTAATAGCTAGCTAAAATATTAGCTAAATCCCAAATTAGCAATAAAAAAACTGGTAAAATGACTAATTTTGCTAAAACACCTAAGCTAAAGCTATAAATATTTGTCAAACTCCAAATTATCCTAAAAAAACTGAGAAAAACCTAAATTAGCCATAACAGCTAGCATGTAGCTGAAATATTAGCTAAAGGCTAAATTAGCCTAGAAATCCTTAGTAACTACTAGAACCGTTAGCATAAAAAGAGCTGAATATTTTAATAACTGAATGAGCTAAAGAGCTATGAACGTCCAAAAAACATACGGAAGAAAAATAATAATAATAATAAAGAAATAATGAAAAAGTGAATCACTATAGAGTTAATGCTTAAAAGGATTCACACTGTTGAACAGTAAATATTCTCTCCTGTCATAGTTCAGACGGCAGAAGGGTGGAATAAAAAGTCCTATTCTATGTGGGTTTCGATTGGCCGGATTGAAAAGAAAAAATATAAGCGTCTCAGATAGTGTTTGGGGGGCCAGATCCGGCCCGCGGGGCGTAGTTTGGGAACCCCTGCTCCACACCACCGAGGGGCGCTGCAGCGACCATCAAGCAATTGTTTGTTCCAGCTTTTTCTGGTTTTAAAACTTTTCTCAAAATCTCTCTTTCTTCAAGAAGGTTTTGATGGTCTTTTTACTCGTATTTGTTCTGCAGTCCAACCCAAGAGTATTCTGGATGAATCACTGGCTGCCTTCTCAGTCTGAAGTAGGAACCATGAACGGTTCCTGCAGCTGAATGGAATCTGTGCTGAGAAGAATGTTGCAGAAACGTGCTTGAACTCGTCGATTTTTGCTTTTGAGCAGAAAGCTGCAGAAATGTGTTCCTCAGAGGAGGCTCTGCTGCTTCCTCTCTGAAGAATGTTTCTCTGAATGTCCTCGTCTGGTTAGATTGACCTCTGACTCCCCGAAGGGACGCTCCTTGTATCCGTGGATCCATCGCATAAAGCCATAAGACCCTCACATGTTGCCTTCTCGTCTCACTCCTCTGAATCTGTCTGACCCTCCCGTTGACCTTCTCATACCTCTGCAGACTGTTACAGATGTGTGTGATGTTCTCATGTATGTGCCTCATTAAATGTGGTTCTTCTGGTCCTTCGGATCCACGTTACATCTCTGTGAAACTACCAAAACACCGCTAATGGGATGTTATGTTAAACTGACTTTCTTGGAAGTCCTTTTAGCTTTTGAGGTTTACACTGAACTTCCTGATTCTACTACTGCACGTGTCAAATTCAAGGCCCGGGGGCCGGATCCGGCCCTCCAGGTAATTCTATCCGGCCCTCCAGATCATTTTATTTTATTGTTATTAAAATATATTTTTATGGAGAGTAAAATTCTGAAAGTTATTTAAGATTTAAGTTGATTTATTCTGAAATTCTATATATGCCTTTGTATTATTCATAATTATGTTAAAAAGTTACGGTTTTACATTTTTTTAAATTGGCATTCTGCTAGCTTTTTGGGCTATTTTGACATTTCCTAAGTTTTTTTAGGCTAATTTGGAGTTCAACTAATATTTTAGCCACATGCTAGATGTTTTTACACGCCAGCTGTTTTGGCTAATTTCGGCTTTTTTTTTTGTTTTTTAGGAAGTTTTGACGTTTAGCTATTTTTCAGCTACATGCTAGCTGCTTTGGGTAACCTAACTTATTTATTTATTTATTTTTGGGCTAATTTGGCATTTAGCTAATATTTTAGCTGGCTATTAGTTTCAGTGATTTCAGCTATCCACTTCAGTGTTTTCAGCTATCAGCTTTAGCATTTTTAGCTATTAATTTCATCATCTTCTGCTATCTTCACCAGCATTCTCAGCAGCCAATTTGAGTTTTTACAGCATTCCCACTAGTGCTATTGCAGGTAATGAAAATTTACGCTTTTAAAGTTTTCAAAATGTAGTTTTAGAGTGTTCAATAAATATTTATCCTGTTCAGCCCGTGACCTAAGGTGGATTTTGGATTTGGCCCCTTGTGCGATTGAGTTTGACACCCCTGTAGTGTGTAGACGTACAGTTGGAATGGTGTGAAATGTTAAAGTGGTGCAGATCTTGCTCAGGATTTTTCTTAGTGTTTTACAATTCAGTCTGAGAAAAAACTGCAAGTAATAACTTCTCATTCATGACCAATTTTGATACTTCTTCGAACTAAAAGGGATCTGTACGTCACTCCCAAATCAGAGTCCCTGATTCATCAAAGTTCAACTGGTTGAACTTGTAATCAGTGGCTACAAATCTTGTATGTAGTCAGAAAGTAGTCTTGGGGTATATTCAGACTGGAAAAATGTTCCGGACCAGTCTGTCAAGCAGACAACCGTTTTCCGGACCAAAGCTTGTAAACAAACACGTGACTGAAGATGTTTTCAGTCATTGGCCAGCAGTTACGGGAGTGGGTCAAAACAAAGAGAAAGTTGCAAATACTTGTCAAGATAGTTTACTTATTCAAACGTTCATCTATATGAAGGCCAGGTTCAACACTTTTTACTGCTACTTTTGTATGGCGGAGGCGTCCTGGAAGCTGGTCACTGAGGACGCCACGGCTACAGGATTTGCTAATAAGTAACATATAGATTGTCGGGAAAACTTTGAGAATCTATGACGCAATCCGAATTCTTCCTTTCTGCCTTCTCCTTCATTTGAATGGGAAGTTTAAGTGCAAGTGTGTCTGGGAAATGTATTTCTTAAATCCAAATAAAGGGATCTAAGGTCCTCCCCTGTGAGGCTAAACCACGTCGCGCTGAGAAACACTATTCTTCACGTGGATGCGCTCTGAACCAAAGACGTTTATATTTAAATGTAAGTAAGGACTTTTTGTTGCAGCATGACCTTTTTAAAGTTATAAATCCAATATTCTTAAGTATATTTCAGCGCTGGAAGCTCCGTGCTAAAGCTAGTGGACCAATTATTGGTGATGTTCAAAATATTAGACCCAATTTTTTCATAATTGTCCATTTGTAGGTATAAATGAAGGGAGAAGGGAAGAATCTGGATTGGGCCTGAAAGTTGTTGTGATGAGCCTGCCTTCATCCGACCACATTTTAATGAGCCACTGCTCCACCTTTGTCCGCTAATGACCGGCTACGGCGGCTGTTTTGGTTGAGTTGTTGCAATCCCAGCGCGGATCGTATTCAGATTGAAGAATTTCTGAGCAAACTAAAATCCAGTCCAATTGGAAACTAACCAAAATCACCTGGAGATATGGGTCAGACAGCAGTTCCTGGTCCTGGACCAGAGTCCATCTGCATGAATTCAGACTGAAACTTTGTTCCGGATTATCGGGGGAAACTAATTCTAATTCACTTTAATGTGCCAAGTCTGAATACACCCTTAAAAACTTGACGAGACTTTTGAATCCAGAAGCCCAAAACACACATAAATGGACGTTTACACAGACTTTTAACAGGAAGAGGTCGCTTGTGTTTTTCTGGTGTGAACGTAGCATGACCCATGTGAGGTTGAAGACGTGGATCTTCTGCTGCTTCAGGAAAGTGTCCTCTTGGTGTGAGGACGAGTGTGTGTCGGCGGTGGTCTTATGGGCTCTTAACCCTGATTTATGACTCCAGGCGGAGATGAGCACAAATCATCAGATGTTTATGGAGGTCAGAGGAAGCGTTTGCATCTTCACACATAGCAACAAGAGGTCTATGCCTTTGTTTTTGTCACTAATTTGATTAATTTTATGAATCTAGCTGGAGTGATCAGAACCTTCCTTCACCAAAACTGCAGTTTGTTTTCCTGTGTGTCCACTGAGGATTGGAGGAGGAAAGAAAATGATCTACGAGTCCAGAGAGGAACTGCTGACTGCTGGTGTTGCTCTGCTGCGCTGGCATTCATCTCCATGCAGCTGCTCCTCAGAGGACGCTTGTGTTTGCACAGAGAAGCTCTGTTCCTGCGTTCCCCTCGGCTCTGCAGAACCTCTCATCCGAGGCTTCTCTGCTAACATCCGTTCATGCTATAATCATGAAAGGTCAGGCGAGCGCGTTCGCGGCGGAACCGGCCGGCGTCGTGAAGAGCTGCCGTAAATCTGAGCAGGCGTGACCTTTGGCGTTCAGAACATACGTGTGTGTTTTTGAAAATCTTTGGTTTCTGCAAACGCTTCAGAGAGGGGTGGAGGAACATACGGCCATGTCTGCGACGCCAAAACCCAACAGTCATTTATCTGGTTTAACGTTTCTGTGATGAGTTCAGCAGGTTAAATATAAAGTCTGAGCTCTTCACACTCGTGTAATTAACAGTAAAGATGCCTCACTTTATATCAAGTGGCCTAGTTTCCCGTGGAGCCCGAACACAGCAGCTCTGCTGCTCCAATTTTTCTTTTTTCTCTGGGAGTACAGCTGCAGGTTCAAGTGCTGCACACACACAAACACACACACACACACACACCCCCACACACACCTACACACGCACACACACACCAACACACACAGAGCTGGCTGTCAGCTCAGAGGAAATGGGAATAAATCACTGCAGTCTTACAGGAAACACTGAAAATCCTTGACTGACCTTCAACACACACGGTAGCTCTACACTCTTGTTCTCGTGCTTGTGGCCTAGTGAGGACGGCCTGCGGGATCAAAACTTTTGGGACCGAAGACGTTTTTTATTTTATTTTTTTGACACAGAAAATTACATTTTCTGGGTTTGTTCCAGGATTCAGAACTTGTCAGTGAATGCGGGTTGTGCAGAGTCCTGCAGAAAATGATTAGAAGCCGTGTTTTTTAATCAAATCTCAAATATTGAGGTTTTTACTTATTAATGCAAAAAACGTAAAGCAGTCTGAGCTGAGAAAAAATAAAGTAAAATAAAATCAACTAATCTACAAACAAATGTAATTGCACAATAATGCAAATTTTTACTTATTCACAGTCTCCTTATATTTCTTTTCTGCACTTTAGGATGCATCAAATTATAATGAGCAACGTCAATAAATGGTCATTTTTAGAACTCATAAAAGGCACACAGAACTGCGCAAATTGGATTTGCAATAATAAATGGATAATATTAATATCAAAAGAGCAAAAGAAGTAACATTTTTGTGAGTTATTATAGAAGAAAAGCTAACTTGGAAATCACAAGTCAACAATGTCAAAACCAAAATGCAAAAAACAGTTGCAGTATTGCACAAAGTAAAATGGTTCTTAGATAATAACTCACTATATCTACAATTCCGTGATCGTCCCATACTTGAACTACTGTAGAGAAATTTAGGGTACAACTTATAAAACGTAAACTATTGATCTAAAAGGGCATGAAATCTTTATCAAACCAAAACACAGAATACTTCTGAAGGAGCGATATATATCAGAATATGGAGTAAATAAATGGAAAATATTGAGCACAGAAATTAAAAACACCACAAAAATATCAAGTTTCAAAAACAACATTCAGAACAGTTTAATCAATGACTACAAATCTATCTAGTATCAATAAAAACTGCTCATCCTTGAGGTATGGTGTTCATTTCGCACTGGTTTATGTTAGTAATTGTAAATTTTTGCTTTTTCTTTCCTAATCTTCTGCTTTTATATCCTAAATTGGCCAAATTTTTACTTTTTTTTTTCTTCTTGATTGATTGATTTGTTAAAAATGGGGCAGAAAAGACAGGTCTTTTGTCTTTCTGTCCCCTTTTCATTTTTTTTTTTTTTTATGTTTGCGTTTACAACTTAAGGTTTTATTGCATGTTTTTTAATTTTATTGAATAAAAATGAAAATGACAAAAAAAAAAAAAAATTATAGAAAGATTACAATTTTGAAAAATCTTCATTAAATCTGAATTTATTTTTTTGCAGGTGGACCAGAGTTTAAATAATCTGATTTAGTTCCAGCATCAAACATAAAGGATTTTCTTTTAGAATGTTGAGACATTTCCTCCTGATCTTCCTCTTTCAACATTATAATGAGCTTCTAATAGGTGCCACTGTCTGGGCACAGTGCCACCTAGTGGCCCTGTTGCTGCTCCAGCCTCTCCTGACCTTTCTGCTCCGGGATTAATGTCCTCATAACAGATTTAAAAATGTGGTTTTCCACCGAGCCGTGTTTCCATTTGATCATTGGAGTTTATTCGGTTTCCTGCGGACCGTTTTTCTCTCCACTGTCGCCTCACGTCTGCTGTGATGCAGAAACCTTCTGCATCTGTTTTTGAAATACTAATAACTTTGGATCTAATGCTGACTTTTTTTCAGTTTTTATTGCTTTTGGTTTGGGATGCTTGACGGTGTTTAAACTGCTGAGCTGGTGGATATCTGCCTGGAACAAACCATACTTTTCCATCTTTGGATCCGTGCAGATCCACGTGTCCCGTCTGAGCGGCGCCTCTGAAACTCGCTCCACGCAGGAGAGGGGAGGAGGGAGGGGGTGGGGGGCTGCTGCTCGCCGCCTGACCTGATGCTACGATACAGGAGCGGTCCAGCTCTGATGATCCCGTCTGTCAGCGTGGACGCTCTAAGAGCAAACTCCAGAGCAGAGATGATAAGAAAGCTATTCAACATGTTAAGGACATTAATACTACTTGGGTTTCATATGGTTATTTTTTAATTTAGCTAACATTTTAGCAATATGCTAAAAGTTTTAGATAATTTAGCATCTAATAAGGTTTTTTGGGCTATTTCTCAGTCAAGCTAGTATTTTAGCAACATGCTAGTTTTTTTTGGCTAATTTGGTAACTATTGAGGATTTTGGGGCTAATTTTGAGTTAAGCTAGTATTGTAGCAACGTGTTAGCTTTGTTTGGTTAATTTGTCCTCTACTGAGGTTTTTAGAGCTAATTTTGAGTTAAGCTAGCATTTTAGCAACGTGTTAGCCATTTTTGTCTAATTTGGCATCTACTGAGATTTTTTGCATTTATTCTCAGTTAAGCTAGTATTTTAGCAAAATGCTAACTTTTTTGACTAATTTGGTAACTATTGAGGTTTTTTGGGCTAATTTTAAATTAAGCCAGTATTTTAGCAACGTGTTAGCTTTTTGGCTAATTTGGCATCTACTGAGGTTTTGGGGGCTAATTCTTGGATAAGCTTATATCTTAGCAATGTGCTAACATTTTTGGCGTATTTGGGATCTACAAAGGTTTTGGATTAGTTCTGAGTTTATACCTTTCATGAATTTTACATTGTTTGCAATTTTTGCAGTTTTTCATTGCATTCTTTAAATTATTTGTGCATTTTTCGCAATTTCTGCAATTTTAGGTCCTTTAGCAACTTTAGCATTATGCAAATAGCTTTAGCATTTTCAGCAAATCTCTTCAGGAATTACAGTAAATTTCTTCAGCATTTTCAGTAAAAAAAAAAACTTCATCATATTCAGCACCACATTCAGAAAAAAGCATTCACACTAGCATTATTGCAGGTAATGCAACTTTTCTAGTTAATTTCTGTAATCTTCACAGAAAAAAATAATACTAAAACATTAAAAACAAACTAGATAACTAGCATTGCCTGTGGCAATGCTAGTTATGTGGCCGAAAGTGATAGCTGAAATCGCTGAAGCCAATAGCTGAACAAAAGCTGAAGCTAATAGCTAGCTAAGATAATAGCAAAACTCAAAATTAGCCTAAAAAACAGAAAAAAACTAAATAAGCCAAAACAGCTAGCATGTTGCTGAGTCTGTAGCCTTTTCTTTCTTAGATTGTTTGGGGATTTTTGTCATGTTGTACCATCGGTTCTTTTGTGATCTTAACAAATTCCAGCTGTAAATCAATATTTAAGCTAGTAGTTTGAAATTTGTCACTGAAATTCCCTATAGTGACATCCGTGTAATAGCGAAAACATCAGAAATGTGCTCTGTAATTGGTCTACGGTATTTATTTTTAGCTGTTTTATAGGTATTTCAACAAAAAGCATGTGTTAGCAAACATGTGTAGCATGTTGGGAGGCTCAGAATCTTTTATCATTTCCTCTACGTAGATACCAGTTCATAACCTGGTTTATGCCGAGGTTTAATGCTTTAGAAGAAGCTTCATTTTGATGAAAGTAAATAAAAATCCTCGACGTGACCCCTTGACCTCTGAAGAGAACCTGACAGGTAAATGATGTTCTCCTGCAGACTGAGAGCAGGTCGATTCTCTGCAGGAAGACGAGCTGAACGGGAGGTTATTTTCAGGAAATCAAACAGAGGAAGACTCCTGCAGGGCCTTCACATCCGGAAAAAAACAACAAGCTGGGGCTTCAATGAGTCCGCTTTTTTTTTTTTCTCTGTCTGTGTGATTTCTGGCTCCAGAGGAGAACAAATCAATCCAGTTTATTGATTCAACTGGGCAGCTCTGATGGAGCTGTTTCAGGCTGACACGCCGGGACGCTTCCTTATCTGAAGTGTTTTCATTTTAAAAACCCCCTCAGGAGGTAAAACAGCAGAAACTCCAGTTTCTGTGCATGAATTTAGTCCAGCTCAGGAGAAACCGCCGTGACCAGCTCATCCTGGACTCCCCAAACCTGCAGCTCCTCATCTACACATCCTTCAGGTGAGTTCTTTGAATGTCACAGGTGATCTTCCCCACCTGTGAGTCAGTTTACAGCTATCTGAGATACATAGAAACTAACTTTTTATTGTTTTGCTTTTTAAATTTGTGGTTTGAAGCGCTAAAGGTACGCCGGCTCCCCCAAGTGGACAAATGAGAGAAGACAGTTCTGTCAGTTTGTTGTTTTTACGTTAACCTTGCTTTGGAGATCACCTTTACTGGACTCTTGTCCATTTCTCATGCAGAAGCTCCTGTAACCAGATGATTTTGTGAAAAAAAAAATTAATTAGCAGAACAGTTCCACCTGACGGAGCCACAACTGAGCTGAATTTTAGAGGTGGAACTAAAACCAAACGAGAAACCCAGAAGGTTTGTGTTCTTTGGCCAAAGTTAAAACAAACTCCACGCTTCCCTCTGAACTCTCAGACAGAAGCGTTTTGTGCCGCCGGACCCCACCCAGCGTGAGTCCACCGCCAGCTGTGAGTCACATTGTTGTGATCCAGCTTTATTCTGAAGAGCACTTCCAGGAACAGCGGCTCGACTTTGCTGTAATTTGATAATGACACACCCTGAAGCTGACGGGTTTTTGGATTGATCAGGAGGATAAATACTCTAAAAACAGAAAGAGCCAAACTGCACATTCCGGTTTTCTTATAGGTTATCAAGACAGTAATCTATTGATGTGAATGGTGAAAATCAAGCAGGAACCAGAAGTTTATAAAAGCACAGGAAATTACTCTATACGTAGGAAAAACTGGTTTGGATTCTACATTTTTCTGGGGGAAATTTTAAAACATTTCTGTCACTTTCTTGTCCAAATTCTGCTTACTTCCAGGTCAAACTGGTGCTTTAAAAGAAAGATTTAAAAAAAAGCAGAAGTGTCTTCTTCTTTTGATCCATTTACTCAGAAAAAGTGTTTTTGGTAACAAATTTGCCAGATCTTTTTATGATTTGTTAGGTGGGTCAAAGACTGCTATTCTCATCTCTGTAACACAAATGTTACACTTTTGTTACTCTTTTTTCTAGACTGGGTGGAAAAAAATCAATTAATCAATTTGAATTGATCTAAGCTTAATAGATCAATTATCGATCCATAAAAGTAGAGATCGATCTAAGGCATATTGCTAAAGTCAGCTAGCTTAATGCTAATGTATAATGGGATTTCCTGTAGGACGGCTAATGCTAAGCTCAGTCGACCTAAACATACATTCTGACTGAATGAACGTCTTTATAAACTCACAGACATGAATTTTACAAACTCGTTTAAGGAAATATTTTGTAAAGTAACCATTTGTGGAATAAAACAACACTTTCTTCTTCTGGAATAAAGTGTAATACTACAACATGATCACCACCTAGTGGCCATACTACAGAAGGAAAATAAATAAGAAGAAAGAGAAACAGAATCACTATGTTTACAAAGTATTCACACACTTATTAATTCATTGTATTATATTATTAACTAAAAATATAAATGTATATTTATATTATAATTATAAATTAACTTTAATATATTATTATAAATATATTTCTGTGTAACACCTGAGTCATATTTTACGCTGTTGTTAAATGTGTCACAAGTGAACTAACCTAATTACTTTAAACAAACCAAAACATCACTTTACAGATGTAATCAAAATTGTTCAATTATAAATTAGTTCATAAATGATAACGGTGGAACAGATGTAAACAAAATACAAATAAAGTGAGGACAAATGGAAGGCAGGCATGCAGGAACAGGTTGGGCTTTGAGGGCGGGGCTCAGACTTTAAAACCAGTTTCACTCCACTTCTGTCTGCAGTTCTCCAGGAGGCTCAGGTACGTGCTTCTCTTTTTCTCCGGCTGAGATTAAACTTCTACAAATCTGAAACATTCAGCTCTGATGTGAAGTTAGCTTCACATCCCAATTTATTCAAGTCTGTGTGAACGCTGTGCTGAGTTTTAAGCAGAAAAACCTTAAAAATATTGAAATAGGGATTTATATGCAGACATACTGCATCTGCAGGGTTCTCCTGGTGTGCAGTGGCTGCACAAATATTAGAAAAAATCCTCATGTCAGCAAACATTGTTGTTATTTTCATTTAAAATGAATGGCGATATGATTAAAATACTGGTTTGTAGAGACTTTACACTGAGTTTAAATGTTGCTGCACATGTTTACGCTGCTTGTTTATGTTAATGTGAAACAAAGACGCTCTCAGATTAGTCACATCACTCATAACGTGAGTAAATAAACAAATCTGAGCTGCAGGACGGGTTCATGTCGTCTCACACTGTAAACTCCTTTATTGTTTCAGGTTGCAGAGGAGCAACATGGATGTAAGTCTCATCTTATTCACTTTTTCTTTATTATTTTGGCCCCAAATCTGTAACTTTCTAAATTTTTTTTTTTTTTTCAAATCACAAAAATTGAACTTTAAATGTGCAAAAAAAGACACATTTCTGTCCAGGTCACCTTCTTACCTCAGCTGTCTCCATTGCAACAGTGTCATGTTTTCATTAGTTTATTAAGACCAAATATGACTTTAACCTTTGCATAACCTCCACTGAGGTTCTGGTCAGGTGGAGGTGAGGTTAGGTGACAGGTTTGGCTTCAGCGAATGGAAATCTGTATGAAAAGGTTACTGTTAACCAACTCTGAGGACATTCCTGTGGCACCAGGACACACCCTCAGAGTTCAAACATACACGCCTAAATGCAAACACTATAACACTCACTATTCTGCATTCATGTGCATTGAGTGACCCCACCCTGAGGAGCGTAAAACCCACCTGATCTCTGGATTAAAATCCTGACTCATGCACGCTCGCTTGTCACAGAAAAACATACTTTACTCTGTGGTGTTAATGAGAATCTGTCGCAACTGTCCAACAGATGCTTGAATGGAGCAAAATCCCACTTTGTGGTTGATTTTTGTTAGGAAATAAAATTAAAATACATTTAAAAGCTCAAAAAAGTTGATTTTGCATGATATAGGCCCTTGGAATTGTAAAATTTAGATTTCCAAGAAACAAAAAAATATCCCTCCTAAAGTCTGGAAACTTGTGATGTTGTTGACTTTCAAAGTTTCTTCCCTGTTTCCCATCTGCACAGCTCTCAGATGCTCTAGATGTGCCGCCTAACAGCCAAACCAAAGCAGGAGCTCCTGGATCCACCAATCCAGTATGGCCAGGTGCAACATCAGACTGCCTTCTTCTTTCCTTTACATTCTTTATGCATTTTGGTGTTTGTAGATTATTGGGTCTTAAATTAGGGGTGCATGCCAGTGTAGTGGTTAGCACTATCACATCAAGTAGTCCTTGGTTCGAATCCCAACTGGGTAGAGTTTAAATGTCCTCCTGTGGATCTGTGAGCTTCCTCCCACAGTCCAAAAACATGCTTCATACATTGATTGGTCAGTGAACATGAGTGTGTGTGGTTGTCCACTGTCCAGTGTGCATCCCACCTTCACCCTTCAGAAACTGGGTTAGGTTCCAGCAACCCTGTGACCCCAAAGGGGATTCGACAGGTTCCAAAAATGGATGGACCGTGCCATAACCAATTCATGCAAATTGTAATAAAACATGGAGAAGAGCAAAAAAAAAAAAGTCAGAGAGACAAAGCCTAGTGTAAAGATGCTGATAAGACGTTTGTCAAACTTAACATCTACAAAGTCCATCTTGCCAGGAGGACAACAAGCTCCTAATCCCACTTGGCCGGGACAACCAGCTCCAACCTGGCCGGGACAACAAGCTCCTACCTGGCCGGGACAACCAGGTCCTAACCCCACCTGGCCAGGACAACCACGTCCTAACCCCACCTGGCCAGGAGGCCAGGCTGGGGGGGGCGGCATGTGGACTGGTGGACCCGGAGGATGGCAAAATCCTTCAGTTGGGCCCGGACCTGGGCCCGGACCTGGCCCTGGACCGACCATCCCAACTGCTCCACAACAGAGTGTGGTGAGGAAACCAGAATGAGAGAGAAACATAGAGAGAAGAATAATGGTAGCTAGAAAGTATGATGCCGTAAACAATCATCTTCTTGTCCTTTCATTGCCAGGCTGTTCCATTCAACAGCAAACTACCAAACGGAGTTTACGATAAGCTGCTGATTACCATCGTTGGAACCGTCAAACCCAACGCAGAACGGTCAGTCTAAACACTTCAAGATCCTTCAAAATTAAACTTGTCTTAGCTTTTATTGGGATCGTTTGCTGAGAATCTAGCAGGAGAGATGAGTACGATACAGAAAGTGGTTCCTGTGAGAATAATGGATCCTGAATCGTGTTGCTGATCAGGTTCACAGTGGAACTGGCAGCAAAAAGCGACTTGGCCTTCCACTTCAACCCTCGCTTTAACGAACGTGGCAAGAAGGTGATTGTGAGGAACAGCCTCATCAGCAAGAAGTGGGGCAAAGAGGAGAGAGATCTGGAGCACTTCCCCTTCGTCCAGGGTCAGCCGTTTGAGGTCAGAATCTTCTCCGGACAAACACTCCTTCCAGGAATTGACTGACGGTGGCGTGCCACCCGTGTGTGAATACGAAGGTGGATTGATTTCTGGTTTTAATCTTGCAGATGAAGATCCTGTGCACCAACACAGAGTTTAAAGTGGCCGTTAACAAGTCTCACCTGCTCGAGTTCAAACACCGGCTCACCAACCTGAGGTCCATCGATACCCTCAGCATCTTCTTTGACGTCACTTTGTCCAGCGTCAACATGGAGACCATGCACTGATACAGACTACTGATCAACTAGAGAGTTCAAGACCATCTGAAAAATCTTGTAATAAATCAGTTTAAAAAAAAACGAAGGTCAGGAAGAGATGTACCCACAATTCCGAGATCTGAAAATTGAGACATTCTTCAGAAACTGACACAATCTATTACATCTCCACTGAAGATCGCACTAAGAACTATCATCGGAGATCCACATTTTATTCTTGTTTGGTTTGTTTTTTTATCCTTTAACACAACTGTGCTCAGAGGAGAAATGAAGATGGTCAATAAATTGATTAGATGATTGTGTTCCTCCTGTTTGTTTGTGTAGTTCCAAACACTGATCTGTGACCCCAGTGCTGCTGACAGCGTCAGACCGTTTCACTGTAAACAAAATCTCCCAACAGAAGACACACAGGAACTGTTGTATCCAACTTTTAGTTTTGGAAAAATCCACATTTCCTGCGTCTCTGGGGTCTTCTCAAAAGGTGTGAAACTTTGCGGTTAGCTTTAGGTTCTCACAATTGGAGTTCCTCATATTCTGTTACACTAGCTGTCTGAATCAAACTTTTTACAGCTCAAGTGTTCAAGTAAGAGGTTTTGGAGATAAGGTTTCACCAGTCGCCAATGTCATCACAGAGAACGTTGAAGAACCCCTACAGGACTGAGGGGTCGATTATCAAAGGTGGGGATGTTTTTATTGATCGTCACTCATCTGACTGCCCCAAACAACATCTTTCTCTGTAAATGTGTTAACAGTGATGCCTTCTGGGGTCACCACAGTGACTCTCATATTTGATTTGGTTCCTGACACAATAATACACATTTATTTGGGACTTCAACAGAAAAGCCCTGGGATTGTACCATTTAAGCAGTCTATTAGTGTTCAAGAATAATTTGTTTATTTTTTAATGTGACTAACCTATCCTTCAAGTTTAAAGGGCCTGTACCATGGTATTCTTAAGTCTTTCAGAGTAAACTTTATCCATATATATGGTTATATATTACCTTTGGCACACTAAAGAACACCATTTTATAAAACATTAGTTATTTTTGTGAGCTCTTTTCCCACCACAAAGTAAGATACTTCAATCTCTGAGACTCCGCCTTTCGGTCCTTGTGGGTGCCGCCCATTTCATGACATCATCCTAAAGCCGGCATGTCCACGAAAACAAACAACATTGCAACTTGTGCAAAGATGGATGTGCATATTATGTATATAAAATTAAATCGTTTTGCCAATCACTGAGAGCTACATGGAAAAAGTGTGTGTGTTAGCCCGGGGGCGGAGCTTGTGAGGACCCGCCCATTTTGTGGACAGGGAGGGGCTGGTGCTCAGAGAACAGGATTTTAGAGGAATGCTCAGAAATGTGTGACTGTAACTTAAAATACGGCATTGGAGTTTGTTTTCATGAGAAATTAACATTATAATGCACTTTTAAAAACTTAAGAATGGGGATTTTGCATGATACATGTTCTTTAAAGATCCACTCCAAAACAAAGACGTTCATGGATCTATTTATCTGCAAGTGGAATGATTCCACATAACAAATAATCTCTTAAAAATGGCTTTTGTTTGTCTGCTCCTTATTCACAACAAATTTAATAAGGAAATTCTCAAGAATTACATTTTGAACGTAATTTCTTTATAAATATCATAAAAATGCATCATGTTAAAAACACCAAAACACCCAAAGTCTATAAAACATTCATCAACATCAAGTGTGATAAATCATTATTATCATTAAGTTACTTTTTCTCAGTTAATTTATTATACTGATTTATTTTAACCGTTTTATTTTATTACCAACAAGAAATCATTGCTGGGAAACCCGTGTTTTGGTGATTTACGACGCAAACTTCTCGCAAGAATTTAGAATACGTCACGACGCTTTCCCGCGGTTGACGTAGATTCTCGTGATGCATTTAAACTCGGAATTTCCGCTCTCCTTAAATAAATTGTGTTACATTTGTCATATTTTTCTTGTGGAATTCGGAGTAAACTTTCTGGACTTTATTTTAAATTAATTTTATTTCGTCGTTATAAACTGTGTTTGTTTTAAAAAATATATATATTATCTACTACTTGCCTAATCTAAAAAAACGCAGCCAACTTCTTCAAGTAAGTAAGGAAGACTTACTGTAATAATATATTTTGTGTTGTTTTTTCTTAAAAATGTTTATCATTAAAATACTCTTGTAATGTTAATAAGTGATTAATATTTAGAAGTTGTGGTTAGAAAAATGTTTGAGTTTAACAGTTGAAGCACAAACTTCCGAGGCGCCTCGAACGCAGATTTGTGGCTAAAGTTCGGAGGAAACGTCTCAGAGACGGTGCAGCTCCCAAACCAGAACTGAAGGACACTCTCGAAGGGCAGCTCAGCTACCTGGTACCGATCCCAGAACCGCGGAGGTCGAACCGTGAAGACGGAGTTCGGCCGCGGAGCTCAGCTTCATGCTGACGGCGGACTCCCTCGTTCAGGTCGGTGTCTCTTTCGGCCTCTGGCTCTCGAACGGCGGCTGTTCGGATAGTTGGCTCGGTTCTGTCGCGTCCGGGGTGAATGTTCTTCGATGTTCTGGTTCTGTGGACCGTCCATGTCTGAGTTTAACCGTTCTGTCGGCACGAGGACAGCTCGGCTACCTGGAGCTAGCTTGCGCAGTTTGTTTACTTGTTTATTAGCCGCGCGCGCGGTGAGCTAAATGTTTACTGGTTCGTTCACGGGTTCAGATGGCCACAAACAGCTACTTAGTGTTGGTACTGGTTCGGTTGTGTACACGCTGTGAGCAGGGTGGAGTTGGTTCCGAGGCCCCGTAGGTCTCGGTTCTACTTCCGCCACTGGGCGGCGCTCTGCAGCACCTGTAAAACTCGGTAGGTGTTCTGGTTTCGGTTGAGCTGCACAGGTGTTCCTGACATGCGCAGTGCTCTGTGTTTACATTTAGTGAAGGTTCGAGTGTAAACACGAGTCCCGTTAAAGCCACGTGACCTGGCGGACACAGAACCGGTTCCGGTCCATTCCCGCAGACGGTGGAGGCGCCTGTAGGGGATGGGATGTAAGGGGACACACCTGCAATGAGCTCACCTGTCGGAGCGTCACCTGGAGGGGGATCTCATGACAGATCACGTGTTTGCATCTGTGACTTGCGGTCAGCTGTTCTGGTTTTGTTTTTCTATTGGCAAGAGTGGATTTAAAACAACAGAAATGCCACAAATACATGCACAAGTTCTGGTCTTGAACGCACCACTAAGGTGAGTTTGGGCCCAGAGAGATCAGATCTCGATTTGGCTGCAGCTTTGACAGAACCTGCTGGATGGTTTTGACCCAGACGGAACCTCTGAGCGGCTCTTTTATGTTTTAGTTTTTTTTTTTGTGTGTTTCTAAACGTGGTTCTGTTTCCAGAACATCCAGATTTGGACCCGTCTCATCCTCATGAATGTTTGTCTGCAGGGAGGGTTCATGTCTCGGAGCCTCAAAGAAGTTCTGACGTCTGCGACAGAACCATCATGCTGGACCACTGAAGCTGGAGGATCAGAGGGGCCGTCACTCCTTCCAGGACCACTCCCCCAACGCTTGCACCAGCCAATCGCTGTGCAGGTACGTTTATTTAATATAACAAACTCTCAGAACCGTGTTCGGATCTGCTCGGCCAGCCGGGCATTAAAGTGGCGCCGGTTTGATTTAACATCTTAAATAGAAACCGCTGTGGTCAGTCGGCGCCGCGATGCGAATACAGACCAGTCCATGTTTGTTTTTGGAACACTGCAAACGGGCTCTGCCCTGGAATCTGAATATTTAAAGTTCTACATGGGAATGTTTGTACTTGTCTTAATAATTACATTTTTTTTCTATATGATAACCTAAAATATTATTATTTTTGACAAGAAAACTAAATATTAAAAGTGAAAAATAAACTTAACTTGTTTTTCCTTTTGGCTCGGTTTCTTTCATACATGCACATTGTCCATAAAGTTCAGAAATATCAAGAAATCTACAAAGTAGGCCAGCCTCCTTCTCCTTTGGGAGATTCTTTAAATGGAACCACGCAGGACTCAATGTGGGCCGGGTCAGATAAGAACCTCTTACTCTGTTTGGCTGCTTTTCAAAATTTATATATTTATTATAAATTAATTTTTCCAAAAAATAATATCTTAAAATGAGCAGAAAAAGTAATTTCCCTTTAAATCAGGGATGTCAAACTCAATTGCACAAGGGGCCAAAATCCAAAACACATCTTAGATCGCGGGCCGAACAGGATAAACATTTATTGAACACTCTAAAACTACATTTTTAAATTTTAGAATTGTTACCTGTGATAATGCTAGTGTGAATTCTGTAAGATGAATTTGGCCACTGAAGATGCTGAAATTGATAGCTGAAAACGCTGAAGCTGATGGCCTTCTAAAATATTAGCTAAAATTAGCCTTAAAAAAAGTCTCAGGTTAGCCAAAACAGCTAGCATGTAGCTGAAATATTAGCTAAACTCCAAAACAGCCTAAAAAAATCGTAGTAAATGCCAAAATAGTCCAAAAAGTTATCAGAATGCCAATTTTTAAAACTGTAACATTTTATCATAATTATGAATAATAAAAAGGCAGAAATATTATTCCAGAATAAATCAACTTAAACCTTAAATAACTTTCAATATTTTACTCTCAATAAAAATATATTTTGTCAAAATTATACAAGTTAGAAATAAACACAAGATAACATCGGATCATTAATAACAATAAAATAGGATTACCTGGTGGGGCCGGATCCGGCCCCCGGGCCTTGGTGTGCTTTAGACTGATTCTTACGTGGTGCATTCAAGGGCGGTTGGACAGTTCTTGCCCTAAATCCTGAGATGCTCTGTTTTCCGAGCTGCAGTGAACATCTCACTGACCTCTCTCCCTCCTCTCTCAGGTCAGTCATGCATCTGAAGACTCACCTGGTGCGTTCGGAGCTGCGGTTGGACGCCACCGCCGCTCAGAACCCTCGGCACCGCAGTCTGCTTGTGAGCCAGCAGGTGGAGCTGCTGCAGACGCTCGGTGGTAGCCACAGCGACGGCGCCAAACATCTCCCGGTTGGCTTCATCTCTGCGAAGAGGTTCTGTTCCAGCAGCAATGGCGTGAAGCTGAGCGCCCCTCTTTGGATCCTTCCATCGCCGTCGGGCGCCGACAAGGATCGGTTCCAGCGGACCCAGACAGACTCTGAATCTGCTCAGAACGTGTGGACCGTCATCAAACCGGGACATGTCCGGGAGAAAATCGCCATTTTCGCCGCTGAGGAGCGGCAGTCGGGTGTGGGGATTAATGAGCACGCCACCAGTGCTGGCAGCTGCGACAGAGTGCTGACGGCGTGCACGAACGGCGCCGCCGTGACAACCCTGTCGCGAGGGGTGAAGGTGAAGAGCAGCTGGGAGGAGAACAGTTCTGCCAAACGGCGTCCTCGTTCTGGAAAAATCCATCAGAACCAGGCGGTCCATGACCTGGACGGGCAGCGGTCTACGCAGCGTGATGGCGATTCGCTGGCCGGCGAGGAGGACGAGGACCAACAGAAGGTGTCCGTCGTGGAGATGGTGGCGTTCCTGGAGCGCCGGACGAGCGAGCAGCAGCACGACATCAAACCTCTGCTCGTTCTCCAGAGGAGCTCCACAACCATCACGTTGTCCAAGCTGGCGCCTCCCGAGGTCAAGGGGGAGGAGCCAGAGAGCGTCAGGGTGTCGGAGATGGTGGCCAAGCTGGAGTCGGAGTGTGTGGGGAAGGTGGGGGGCGGAGTCTTGAGGAGCAGCAGCCTGCGGAGGACCGTGGGACGCGTCCTCCTTGCTGCTGCCGCCGACCAGCGTCCATCCCCCGCCTCTCCTTCAACGCTGCAGAAATCTACCACACACCCCTCCCCGGCTGTAGCCACGCCCCCATCTGCTCCTTTGGCCACGCCCATCTCAGGTGACTGCAACATCACACAAACTGTGGCCCCGCCCCCTGACGCTGACCAGACAGAGCCTTTGCCCGGTTTGCTCTTTTTGTCGTTACCTTTTGACGGAAAAGCTCCACCCACTCCGTCAGAGCCACGCCCCTCCCTGTACAAATCCAGTTTTTACCTGGCGCCAGCTCAGACTTGCCCCGCCCCCTCCAACTTCAACATCAAATCAGAGAAGAGGAGGAGGGAGTCTGTTTGTGATCAGGGGGAGGAGCTCGCCATCAGCACGGCGTCCCGCCCCACCGCAGTGCCTCTCAGCCGCACGCCGTCGGCGTCGCAGGACTTCCTGGAGGCGCGGCAGCGGCTGCAGCGGCTGCTGGCGCCGCAGCCGTACCTGCTGCTGCTGCCTCACCACCTGCTGGTCAAGATCTTCCTGCTGCTGCCCACGCGCAGCCTGACCGCGCTCAAGTGCTCCTGCAGCTACTTCAAGTTCGCCATCGAGAACTACGGCATCCGTCCCGCCGACTCGCTGTGGGTGTCGGACCCCCGTTACCGGGACGACCCCTGCAAACAGTGTAAGAGGCGGTACGACCCCGGCGACGTGTCGCTGTGCCGCTGGCACCACAAGCCCTTCTGCCAGGCGCTGCCGTACGGCCCCGGCTACTGGATGTGCTGCCGCAGCGCCCGCAGGGACTCGCCCGGCTGCAACGTGGGTCTCCACGACAACCGCTGGGTGCCGGCGTTTCACAGCATCAACGTGCCCATTTACAGGAGAAACTGTAACCATGACGACTGAGCGCTCCCATCTCTGAGGCCGGGCTGCCGTCCCACCAGCTTTTTTTCACGGAATACGTCTGCATCTCACCCTGACGGCAGCTGCTCCCATCATGCAACAGGAGATCTGACGCTCCGCAATTGAAAACATCTGTTTCAGATGTTTTTTTGCTGTGAAGATTTTGTTTTTTCTCAAGGATTCACTGAGAATCTCCATGGATGTGAAACCAGCCGACCTCGGATCAGCTGTCGGTCCTCCCTCTGGGGGCGGGTCCCTGCCAGGTCCCTCCTCCGTGAGAACAGCTGATCATCAGCTGGTTGAGCTCCGTTCCTCTGAACCAGAAGATCTGAGGTGTTTGGTCACCTGTGTCACTGAAGGAGAACGGACCGACGGCTCGGATCTTAAACCGGTTGTTGCTTGACAGATTTTTTTTTTAGCTTTTTTTGTTTTGTTTTTTTTTTTAGTCATGTGAACTTTTTTTTTTTTCCTTTCTTTACATGTTGTGTGTAGCTTTGATCAGCTGACTGTTAATCACAGAAACGTGGCCTTGAGTTTCCGAGACGATGCAATAAAAGAAACTGTAAAGATTATTTAATGAGAATCTCAGAGCGAATGATCAGAAAGGATGAGTGTGTGACCGAGTCCGGATGTTTCTCTGGAAAATATGATTTTGCTTTAATAAAGTGCTTCTCATCGGGGCTCGTCTGATTCTTGAAGAAATTCGGTCACTTTTGAGAAAGCAGACATGTTTATTGTTGTTTTTGTAGTATCCTGTTAGAAAAGCAAACTAAGAAAACCCAAGAAAACATGCAAATGGTAACAATTATTGTAATAAACAAAAAAGTTGCAGTACCTGCGATAATGCTGGTGTAAATGCTTTATGCTAAATCTGGTTACCGAAAATGCTAAAGCAATTTACTCTGAGAGATTTGCTGAAAATGCAAAAGCTATTTCCAAAATTTGCTAAAAGAACTATGGAAGACCACTGAAGTTGACTGAAGTTTCAGAAAAATTGTTAGTAAGTTTGCTTAAAAATTCTCAATCCAAGCCAATTTTGGAAAATAACATGTAAAATATTAGCTAAACTCTATATTAGACCAAAAAACCTCAGATGCCAAATTAGCCAAAAAACTAGCACATTGCTAAAATATTAGAATAACTCCAAAATGGCTTAAAAATCCTCAGTAAAATTGTTCAAAGATGTTAGCCTGTAGCTAAAATAGAAGCTAAACTCTAAATTGGCCTATAAAAACCTCAGTAGATGACAAATTAGCCAAAAATATTAGCATGTTGCTAAAATATTAGCTGAACTCTAAATTAGCATGAAAAAATCTCAGATGCTAAATTAGCCAAAAATGTTAGCTCGCTGCTTAAACACTAGCTAAACTCCAAAATAGCCTAAAATTCCTCAGTAAAATAAATTAGTCAGAAATGTTAGCATGCTGCTAAAATAGTAGCTAAACTCTTCTAGACTATAATCTTAACTCAAAAGTAGCCTAACAAATCTCAGTAGATAAAAAATTAGCCAAAAACGTTAGCCTCTTCCTAGCTAGACTCAAAAATAGCCAACGTTAATAAATTACAAATTAGCAAAAAAATAAAAAAAAGTCAACACTTTGTTAAAATAAAAACCTCATTAGATGCCAAATTACCAAAATGAGCTAGCATAATGCTAATACAACAGTTCAATGCCAAAATTTTTAAAAAATTACTGAAAACAATGGTTGTCAAATGCACAAAGTTTTTGAAGAATTCAAAAAAATTCTCATTAATTTCCTATGTGGCATATTTTGCTCAATATTTGAAAAACTATAAAGTTTCTGATTACTAAAATTCTGAACAAGATGAACGTTTTGATACCAGGATTGATTAAATTGCTGAAAGTGTTTTTACGTGCCTAAATTGCACGGAAAGGAGCAGGAGAATCACTTTTGTGTGAATACTTGGTAAGTATTCACAATTATTTCTGTCACCTCATCGCTGCTGTGGGGATGAAACTGATGTTTTCATAAGCCACGCCCCCTCCACTGTCATTTTGTATGTCAGTAGGTTTCAATCACTGGTTGGTGACAGAAAGCTAGCTCTGCTTTGGATTGTAATCCAAAAAAACCCTGAATTACAACCCCAATCATTAGAAAAGACTCCACAAAAATAGAAATAAGGTTTAATAACTTTTCAGATGTAAACTATATCAACAGCAAAACAGTTTCTTTGTGGAGCATGAGTAGAAAAGGGTTTTTTTTTTTACTCCGTTGGACTTCTTCATCATCCTCCGCCTGTTGGTGTTGAAGTCTTCCTCGATGTTCAACTTCCATCTCAGTTCAGCCTCAGTCATTGTGTGACATCCAGCTGTCAAAACTTAAAGAGAACTGCTCACATTTTTGCAGTTCATTTAAGTTGTAGTGTAGTATAAAAGAGTTCTATTTAAATTTGATTCTGCAATAAGAGCCCAGAACTGTACACTTGAAAAAAATCTAGGTTTTTATTTATCTTTACAAAACAATCATCTGTGCAATAATATGATTTCAGGGTTTATTTTCTTCTTGCTCGGTACATAATGAACCGTGACGCTCATATTGAGGTACGTATTGCACCGTGAGCAAACTGTATTGTTGCATCTCTAGCTCACAGATCTAAATATGCTTTTAGTTTTCCTGAAATATTTATGCAAAAAAAAAAAAATATATAGAATGAATTTTAAAAAATCTTTAAAAAAATCTGTGGGTATGTGGAAAAAAAATTACAGCTGTTAAAATATTTTCTTTATATTTTTTATGATTTTTTTTCCTCTTTTAAATTGGTTTTATTTTATTGCTCTCCAGTTAAATGAATGTGTTCGTTAGATTTATATTTATCTAATTGTTCTACATTTTAATGTAAAGCAAAATAAACATCAATACTTTTTAATGTAGATACAAAAATGTATTTACTACCAGAACAAAAGAAAAAATCCTTTCAATTTTGGCCTTTTTTCTAATGTTGTACAGTTAATATCATTGTTATAATTTACGAATACTACATTTATCTAAATAAAAGATCACAATTCTTTTTTATGTAAAATAATTTTTCATTAGAGTTATTAATAGTTACCAAATCAATTCAGTGAGGGTGAAAGGAATGAAAAATCTTCAAAATATATGTTTTAAATGTCTTAAAACATAAGAACACACATTCTTTTTAACAAAACAAATTTAGGTTTGGATAATATTTTATAACTGCAAATTATTTATATCAGAAACCAATTCCCATGTTATATTGTTCATGAGATAATTTGTGAAATTAAAATATTTTTTTCCTCGAATTTAAAAATTGAATTCATTCAGAACAACATTTATCCTTTAAAAAAAACAAAGATTCAAACCTTTAGATTTTAATTTTTCTCTCTTTTTTCGGTAATTTATTCTAAATATGTGTTCAGTCTGTCAGCTGTTGTGGCTCCAGTGGACACTAGAGGGCGCCAGAGATTCTCGGCGTTTGTCAACAGACCGCTGTGGAGTAAATGCCCCCGGAAGTGGCATGCTGACCCCCCTCCGCTTCCATAAAATGCACCCCATGCTGCCCGCCCGAACCGACCAGAACTCTAATCGGTTCTGATCGGTTGTCGATGGAAAAAGTTCGGGAGCGGCTGGCGGAGTTCTCCCTGGAGGCTCACGGTGAGTACTTCCGGTTCCGACGCTAGAAGAGTTTCTTGTAGTTTAAGCTCCTCCAGAACTCCTGATTCGGTTCGAGCTCTGCTGATAGGTCATTATGGGAGCACGTGACCTGCCAGCTGACTCTGACCGTTTCTCAGATCTGTACCTGAACCAGTCCGTGCCGTACCTGGACGGTCCGCCCGAACCCCTGCAGTTCTACCGGGACTGGATCGGGCAGAACAAGCCCTGCATCATCCGTGACGCCTTCAGCCACTGGGCGGCGCTGTCCAGGTGGACGCCGGATTACCTCAGGTGGGAGAGGGTAACGTGATCATCAGGAGCTCCTCCCCCTCAGTGGAGTAAGTACCACAGAGTCTCTGTCTGCAGGCAGAAGATAGGGTCAAAGGTCATCAGCGTGGCAGTGACCCCGAATGGCCTCGCCGACGCCGTGGTGGGGGATCGGTTCATCATGCCTGAAGAACGCCAGATGAGCGTGGCGTCTGTGCTGGACATCATCGAAGGAAAGGTGAGAACCTGCAGGGAGAGGTGCGGCATTGTGGGAGGAGCCATCCTTCATCTGAAGCTCCTCCCCTCAGGTCCAGGAACCCGGAGTCTTCTACGTCCAGAAGCAGTGCTCCAACCTGCTGCAGGAGCTGCCCGAGCTCGTGGACGACGTGGAGACGCACGTCTCCTGGATGAGCGCCGCACTCGGTGAGTTCACGCCACGCTCGGTGAGTTCACGCCGAAGTGGCGGACCGGTCCGGTTCTGAAGAGCATCAGCTCAGTCGTCTCTGTTCTTGTCAACAGGAAGGTCACCTGACGCCGTCAACTTCTGGCTCGGAGAAGAGAACGCCGTCACATCCAGTAAGACCTCACATGATGTTCCGGTCGGTTCCTCTGAGGTTCTGAGGTTCTGTCTGTCTGAGTCCTCGGGTCTTCAGAGTTCTGGTAGATCAAAGCTTCTTGAGGTTCAGGTGGATCAAAGAGTTTTGTGGTTTTGGTGGATCAGAACTTCTTGGGGTTCTGGTGGACGAGAACTTGTCATGGTTCCGGATGGTTGATCAGAGCCTCTCGTGGTACCTGTAGATTAGAGCTTCCCTTGGGTTCTGGTAGATCAGAACTTCTTCTGGTTTTGGTGGATCAGAAGTTGTCATGGTTCCAGACGGTGGATCAGAGCTTGTTGTGGTACTTTTAGATTAATTCTTCACTTGAGTTCTGGTGGATCAGTACTTTCTCCCGGTTCCAGTAGACCAGAACTTCTCATGTTTCTGGTGGATCACAACTTCTCGTGGTTCCGGTGAACCAGAGCTTGTCATGGTTCCGGATGGTGGATCAGAACTTCTTGTGGTATAGGTAGATCATGGTGTGTCGGGGTTCTGGAGGATCAGAACTTTCTTCTGATTCCGGTAGAACAGAACTTTTCATGTATCTGGTAGATCAGAATTTTTCGAGGTTCTGGTGGGCCAGAATCTTTCATGGTTCTGGTAGATCAGAATTTCTCATGGTTCCGGTGGACCAAAACTTGTCGTAGTTCTGGACGGTGGACCAGAACTTGTCATAATTCTGGATGCTGGATCAGAACGTCTTGTGGTTCTAGTAGATTACAGCATCTTCTGGTTCTGGTAGATCAGAAAATGTCTTGGTTCTGGTGGATCAGAACCTCTCGTGGTTCTGGTGGGTCTTAACTTCTGGACGTTTGATCAGAACTTTTCATGGTTTTGGCAGATCAGAGCATCGCCTGGTTCTGTTGGATCAGAGTTTCTCGTGGTTTTGTTGGATCAGAATCTCTCCTGGTTCTGTTGGATCAGAACCTCTTCCCGTCTCTTTCAGTGCACAAGGATCCGTACGAGAACCTGTACTGCGTGATCTCCGGGGAGAAGCGGTTCCTGCTGCTGCCGCCGACCGACCGGCCCTTCATCCCCTACGGTAACCGCCGCGCTCGCTCTCCAGTTCAGGGACCTCCCCTTCTCCTGCAGTAACCATGGTAACCGTGTCCGTCAGACATGTTCCAGCCCGCCGTTTACCGTCGGCGTGACGACGGCGAGTTTGAGATCGTGGATGAGGTCGACTCTGAGAAGGTGTGTTCAGGTGCTTGTCTGTTTTTTTCTATTGGAAGCACTAATGACCCTTTGACCCTTTCAGGTCCCGTGGATCCCTCTGGACCCGTTAGACCCAGACCTGGAGCGGTTCCCTCAGTACCGGTGGGCTCGGCCGATCTGCTGCAGCGTGAAGGCCGGAGAGATGCTGTACCTGCCGTCGCTGTGGTTCCACCACGTCCGGCAGTCACACGGCTGCATTGCAGGTAACGGACCCTGAACGCACCACGGCCCCTTCAGAGGAGTGTGGAATTTACTGTTTCTGAGCCAGTAGAGGAACAGACGAGTCATAACTGACCCTGAACGCACCACCGCCCCTTCAGAGGAGTGTGGAATTTACTGTTTCTGAACAATCAGAAGAACAGATAACTGACCCTGAACACACCACGCCCCCTACAGAGGAGTGTGGAATTTTCAGTTTCTGAACAATCAGAGGAACAAACGGGTCATAACAGACACTGAACGCATCACGCCCCCTTCACATTTGCGTAGAATTTACTGTTTCTGAGCCATCGTAAGAACAGATGGGTCATAACCGACCCTGAATGCACCACGCCCCCTTCACATTTGCGTAGAATTTACCGTTTGAGCGTTCAGACGAACATGGACAGTCCGAACAGACCCTGAACGCACCACGCCCCCTTGACATGAGTGTGGTATTTACCGTTCCTTAGCATTCAGAGGAACAGAGATTGGTTCTCTGTGGTCCAAACTAAAGGAAAATATGGAGTAAGATCACTGTCAAAATAAACATTTTCATATAGACAGTCGTGCACACTTTGGAAAAAAGGAAAAAATATGAACGCGTCAGTTAGTTTTATGGTTGATATGTCTAGAATAGGATTCTGTTTTGAAAACAAATCTTCCTGTTAGATTACCATCAAAAAGGCATCACGGGATTTCAGACGAACATCAAGTCATTCAGTAAAGCGTAATAAAATACTACTAGCACTAGGACCTCAGGGACTACAGACGTCTCCGGAATGGAGGCCCTGTTAAACAGCTGTCATGTTAAGTGGTTGTATTTTTATTTTTTAGCATTTCTTTATTTCCTAAGAGTTCTTTTGAAAAAGAGATTTTTAGTCTCAATAGGACTTCCAGGTTAAATAAAAGTTTTTAAATTATTAATTTTTTTTTTAAACTAATCCTAAATAACCTCCAGGTTGCAGCAGTGAGGTCCAGAATAAGAGCATAGTTTTATGAACGATAATACAATAAAACATTATAATTCTGCCATATGTAGGGGTGTGTAAATAAAGTTTTGAAAAAAAAAACAGGTATATGCAACACGAAAAAAGACATAATGTTGGTTATTTCTTTTTTTTAAACCAGTAATACAGTAGGCTTCCAGTTACTTTAGATCCACGTTAGCTTATTTGTTTTTGTGCATTTTGTCATTATTTTTTTAAACAGACAGACATAAATTACACCTAATAAGTGTCAATGTCTGCCACTCTTATTTTTGGAGTATTTTCCTCGACGTCTGGCTCAGAAACGGTCCATGGGTGCACTGTTTACACCGGAAAACGGACAGTAGATCGCTGTCAACATTAACTGTATGTTTGTTTTCCCTTTGTGGGATCGATAAAGCTCAGTTCGGTTCCATAGTCCCTTTGCTGAATTGATGTTTCCTGACTGGATACGAGTCTGTGACGCATTTTTGATAGGAATCTATGGAAATTTCGTATTCAAATCCAAGAAAAGTCATCTTCACAGCAGACGTTTTAAGCGTGTTACTCACTGTTGTATTTGTTATTCTTAACGTGTTATTATCAACATGCGCACGTTGGATTTTGACAGTGATCTAACCCCATATGAACCCGTCGTTCTGCTCAGAACCTGCAGAACTTCTGGGCTCTGTAGAATTTTTTTTTGTTTTTTCAGTGAACTTCTGGTACGACATGGACTACGATATCAAGTATAACTACTTCCAGCTGCTGGAGTCGCTGAGCGAAGCCTCCAGGTCAACGTGATGCCTGCAGGCCATCAGCAGCGCCCCCTGGAGGTCACTTCTGTAAATGTGAATTTTAATGCAAAATAAATATTTGTAAATTTGTGCTGTGCTCTGATCTTTTCTGACATCAGACCTCTAAGATTCTGATCCAGAGTAAGTCCACGTTCTCCATCTGGATCCTGAGGGTCTTCAGACCTTCTGGAGAACCTGAAGGTCCGTCTGGAGACGTTTGAGGAGTGAAGCTTCAAGGAAGATTAGAGCCTCAGAAGACTGAAGAGAACGGCTCCACTCTAGACCTGCAGATTACTGAGACCAGAGCCGTTCTTTCAGAGGGAGAAACGAAGACTGAAACTCCGTTACAACACATTTATTTTTCATAAACTCTGAATTCTTTAGATTAGAAACAAGATGGCGTAACAAAATAATCTGTGTGCGCACAAAGACGCTCTCACTGTTTCCTGAAGCCCTTCAGGATGGGGTAGATGTTCTCAAAGGCCTCGTAGATTTCTGCTCGCTCTTTTGCTCCTGAAAAATCCACACAGCAAAAAATCAAAGCTCTGTTTTACAGACTGTACCCTGAACGCAACACATATTACTTTCACAATCCCCAACAAAAACCTAAATCAGGGGTGTCAAACTCAATCCCACAAAAGGTCAAAATCCAAAACACACTTTAGATCGCGGGCCGAACAGGATAAACGTTTATTAAACTCTCTAAAACTACATTTTAAAACTTAAAATTGGTAACTTTTTAACATAATTATAAAATAGATATGTGATATTACCTGCAAAAATGCCAGTGGGAATCCTGCAAGCTAAATTTGACCGCTGAAGATGCTGAAGCTGATAGCCAGTAAAAAATATTGGCCAAATGCCAAATTAGCCTAAAAAAAAAACTTAGA